>NC_083383.1:15187500-15415000 GCF_031755915.1 Ziziphus jujuba | reverse complement strand
AGAGAGATCTGCCGCTGGGGTCTCCCTCGCCAAGGAGCGAGGTTTCTTCTCTGAGAGATAGAGGAACTTTAAGAGCATTAGAGGAAGAGTTGGGATTGCTTTTGGAAAATCCCATGGTTTGAAATAATTCCCAAAACGAAGAGCAAAACAAGATCAAGACCGTAAAGAAAACAAAAATAGCCTCCTCTACACTGCTTCATCAAATCAAATTTTCATCTTTCTCCAAATCCAAATTAATTCACAAAACAAAATAATTTAAATAATAGCTAACAGAATTAATTACAAAAATAGAAGCAGGGATTCTTGTGAAAGATCAAATTGCAGAGGCCAGAGGGTACCCATCGAATTTAAGCCAAACACTAGAAAGGTATAAAATAAAATATGAATTTCATCAGATTTCCCATCAAATTGTAGAATACACTAGTTGGGATTATTGGGAAAGATCAAATTGCAGAGGGTACCCATCAATTTTCATCAGATTTCCACCGAAATCCATCCAATTTTCACAAGTTTCCCGACATTTCCACCGACTTCTTCCGACAACGGCACAATTTCACGACACCGGTGATGTTTTCACGACACAGCCGATGGAAATTTCTCCCCACCCCCCCCCCCCCCTATCGAAGTCGATGGCCAGCGACACCCGATAATATCGGTGACATTTCGGTAAAATTGTCGACAATCAATATTTTCTCTCTATTTTCCACGTAATTTTTCAAAAAATTCAATTTTTCTGTATTTTGCTGAGAACTGAAAAAAAACATTGAAAGAACGTGTATGCTTAAACAACGTTGAAAATAACGTTGAAAGAATGTGTATGCTTAAACCTCTCAACTCAGAATTTTTGTTTTCTTGAAGCTTTCAACTCACCTTTTTCAAAATAATATTTATTTATTTTAGTTTAAACAAATCCCTCGTAATACAGCTGTTAGGAAAATCATAAGCCCAAAACTTTAAAGGCCCAAAAATTATTCTCCTTAAGTGTTACCGTCTATTGCTTCGATTTAAGGACTATAGGAAATCGTCTTCTGGGTTTGTATGTTGTAATTCATCGTTCTTTTTAAGAAATGGGAAGATGGCTTTGTATAGTAGTTTGGTGAACTTAATGGAAGTGGAAGGAGAGCAAGAGAGAGCCACCTCTGCCGTCTCGACTAGTCCGTTGTCAGCCGAATCACTGCCGTCGTCAAGATCACAGCCTCAATGCCAGCCTCAATTGCATGGGTACAGGTGTGTGCATAACCTGTTTGATGTTGGACTCTCTTTCTTGCCCCTGGAGAAGTGGATGCAGGGAAGGTCTTGTAATGAGACCAGTGGCTAATTCTTATGAAATCCAATCGCGGATTGATCCGTTGCACGGCCATTTAAACTATGAGATTATTGGTCCCCGTAGCCAAGTTGGGAAATTGAGAAACGTATGTTGTTGAAAAAGTTCCACATTTTTTTTTGTTCTGTTTCTTGTATTGGATGATTACCTTGTTAAAAGGGGAAACCAAAAAGAAAAACCTAGCTTGTATTTGAACTATGGGTTTCTTTATTCGGTTGCTTATCTTTAATTGTTTATGAATTTGATATTAAAGAATTAATATAGTCGGTTATTCTAAAATAGTGGATTCATTTATGACATGTCAATCAAACACCCTTTGAATACATTTAAGTATCGGCATGAAATGTAGTAGCCTTTTTTAAGTATCTGTCCACATAGTTTATTTAATTTCATGAACTTTATGTACACAGTCAAGACATGTGAGCAAATCCATCTTAACATAACCCCAAAAATTTTGTCTCATAATTATCTATTTGAGCTTTATTGCATTATGCTTGGAGGCTGTTCAAATTGCATGTTTTTCTCCAGGTAATTAATTTAATATATATATATATATTTTTTTTTTTCAACCTACTTTTGCTGTATTAGGACTTGCAAGACTGATCCAGGTTATTTGATTTTATTAAACGTCCATGCAATATTTCCTATGTTCTTTTATGTCCAGATTTGTGCTGATGCAAGTAAATGAAGAGATAGGGACAAAGCAAGATTCCAAAATGATTTCATCAGTCAGCTCGCAAGTATCACTTCTTGAAAGAAATTATTTATTTTGAATTACATAGGACAAACTTTTATTTCTTCTATCTTCAATTATCTGAATTATTTGTCGGGAATGCAAAATGAATTACTAAGAGAATCTAAATATTCTATGCAATTTATTTCTTATTCATTTATTTTTGCATTATTATTCTAGGTTATTGGGAGAGACAGAGAGAGGTAGAGAAAGATGGTATGGGTATTTGGAACCAAGAGAGTGTTTTGTTTCCTTTCCTGGGATCTTAATCAAGAGAATTTACCACTTGATTTTTAAAAAGCCGTAAATCTATTTCTATTGCAGGAGATGTTTTCATCTACACTTCTTGGAACTGGTGAAATTGGCCGTTGATGAAGATTATCGATCTTACTTAATACTTCAAGTATGAAGAAGGTCAGTCCGTCCTCTGCTGTCACTGTTAATTTATCCTTTTTGTAAATTGTTTTTAGATTCTATGAATGTCACTCTTAATCTATAATAGAATTGAAAGTTTTACCAGCTTAGAGTAGTACATAGTCTTAGTTATGTTGATAGAAGCCTGCAGTATTTTGAAATTAATTGAATGGTCTTTATTGCATTCAATTGGTGATTTGATGTTGGTATTATAATGTTGGAACAGCGTTAAGTAGATTAGCTCATTGCTTAGATCTTTAAAGAAGCCGAGTGTTGTTCGTGTAGTTATTATATGCTATTCAATTAGTCCATAGTTGTGTTGGACCCCCAGTGGGTTAAAGCCTCCAAAGGCCAAATATTTGTGGGAATGGTTTTTCATCACCTTTTTCTTGTCATTGGTTTATTTCATATTTTATTGGTATTATTAAGATCCATTTTATTGATTACTTCTTATTGGAATATTTCAAACCGAGTGAACCTTGGAGTCCTTCTTCCTTAATGCCTAAGGTTGAGAAGCTGTCAGATTTTTCTCCATTATTTTCACGGGGTTTCTTGAGGTGATGCCTCAAATAAATCAGGCAATTTTGAAATTGCATGGCATTTATAAGTACTATTGTTACATATTTTTTTTTGCACTCTTCAGGTTATAGTTGCTGCCTTTGTCATGAATATTTACATTGTTGGTTTAAATCACTTGTACGACATTGATATAGACAAGGTAGCTTTACTTGCTCTTAGCATTGTGATAACTTGGAAGATAAAAGCATGGAAAGTTTGTTATCTGCCTAAAAATAAAAGCCATTGAGTTTCATGTTGACTTGAGATGCATAGTTTAGATTGCAACTGGTCTTTATCTGCATGTTGCATTACAGTTTAACAAGCCATATCTTCCATTGGTATCAGGGGAATATTCAGTTTGAACTGGCATCAGATAGGATCTTACTTCTCTACGACAATATTAGACGCAACTTTCAATGCAAGTGTCTTGAATTATTTTTCACTTTTTTCTTATGGTATTTAACTCTTTAACTTCACTTATTTTGCATGCAAGAAAATAATCTTGTCTGTTGGTTTTGCCTCTTAATATTATCAAAAGGGGTTTTCATATATGTAAATTAGGACCTTTGAAACTGAAGCGCTTTGGTTTATTTACAGGATATAGAGCCAGCTCTTTCAGAGGTTTGGCTCTATGTCAACTTGGAGGCAATTTTAGTGGAAAATAAGTCCTTGAGCAAGATGGCGATGATGAAATTGCATTTGATGATGTAGAAGAAGATGGTTGGAAGACTAGGCAAGCACCATGTAGTTTCTCTCTCTCTCCCCCTCCCTTTTTTTAAGTTTATTGTATATAATGCACCATTACATGTTGGAATTTTAATATAAATGATATTTGGTGGTAATAAAATATCATTGATTTTATATAAATTGCATTTTTATCGTTTTAGATTTATAAATGATATTTTACTGCTAAAATGATCAGTTAGTGGGATCTAATAAAAACAATATTTTATCAAATAATAATTAATTGGTATATTATTAATAGATACAAAAAGAGTGTCACTAAATTAAAAAGATAGTTTCTGTGACAATTTAAATAACTTAACCATGGTTAATGATTGACATGTCAATGATTAAAAAAAAATAAAAAATAGAACTTTGTCAAAAAATCATATGTACTTTGTAATTGAAACTTTTTATGTCAACCAGCAAGATGCCATAGAAAGAAACAATGACGATTAAGAATTGCAATTGGAAATATTTGTGTCAACCAATGATGTCACAAAAATGAAATGATGATTGTAGATTGTAACTATAAATGTTTACATCAACCAGTAAGTTGTCAAAAATAAGTACAGTGACGATTGTATTGTGTATTATGGGAAGAAAACGTCAACGATTTTAGCGAAATGTCGCCGATATTATCAGGTATTGTCAACCAGCGACTTCGATTGGGGGGGGGGGGGGGGGGAATTTCCATCGGTTGTGTCATGGAAACATCGCCGGTGTCGTGAAATTTTGCCATTGTCAGAATAAGTAGATGGAAATGTCGGGAAACTTGTGGAAATTGGATGGATTTCGGTGGAAATCTGATGAAAATCGATGGGTATCCTCTGCAATTCGATCTTTCCCAAGAATCCCAACCAGTGCACTCTGCAATTTGATGGGAAATCTGATGAAATTCATATTTTATTTCATACCTTTCTAGTGTTTGGCTTAAATTCGACGGGTACCCTCTGGCCTTTACAATTTGATCTTTCACAAGAATCCCTGCTTCTATTTTTGTAATTGATTCTGTTAGCTATTATTTAAATTATTTTGTTTTGTGAATTAATTTGGATTTGGAGAAAGATGAAAATTTGATTTCATGAAGCAGTGTAGAGGAGGCTATTTTTGTTTTCTTTACGGTCTTGATTTTGTTTTGCTCTTCGTTCTGGGAATTATTTCAAACCGTTGGATTTTCCAAAAACAATCCCAGCTCTTCCTCTAATGCTCTCAAAGTCCTTCTACCTCCTGGAGAAGAAACCCCGCTCCTCGGCGAGGGAGACCCCAACAGCAGATCTCTCTCTTCCCAAGCCAATACCTTCGCCAACGTCTTCATCGCCATCATCGGGGCCAGAGTTCTCGGCCTTCCTTACACTTTCAAGTGCACTGGTTGGGTTCGCGGCCTCCTCATGCTCTTCGCCGTTGCATCTCGCACCTACCACTGCATGATGCTCTTAATCCACACTCGCCAGAAGCTCAATTCTGTCCACTTATTGAAGAACAGCAACATCGCGTTGTTATTGCTTATTAGGAGTGGCTGTTTATTGCTTTGAAGGGATTGGTATGGTTCTCCCTCTGGAATCAGAAATGAGAGACAAATGAAAATTTGGGAAAATTGTTGCTTTTACTATGGCTTCCATATGCTAGATATATGGAAGTTTTGGAGCTATCGATTACTTTGCTTTTGGTGAATAGACAGAAGAAATGATCACAGCAAACATGGGAGCCAGATTGGTGACCACTTTGGTGAAATTTGGTCTCTGTGTGAATCTCTTCTTTACCTTACCTATAATGATGAACCTAGATTATGAAATAGTGGAAAGAAGATTTTGGGGTGGAAGATGTTGCCTTTCGCTTAGATGGTTATCTGTTTTGTTGGTGAGTTTGGTGGCTATTTTGGTTCCTAATTTTGTTGATTTCTTGTGCTTGGTGGGTAATGGAGTTTGCTTTGCATTGGGTTTTATTTTGCCTTCTCTGTTCCACCTGGTGGTTTTCATAGACGAGATGGCTTGGGGAACATGGCGTTCCCATGTGAGCATAATGGTTGTGGGTCTTGTTCTTGGAGTTTTAGGAACTTAGTGTGCTTTAGAAGAGATGTTTTCAAGATAAATTTGTCTAGTTTAAGTGCCACATTCTTTAGCTGTTATTAGCCAAAAGATATTGCAAACTTGCAATCTTATTCTTTGAATGTAGATTTGTTAATCATAATAAACTACACAACTCTGGGTATATTGAGAAGTGAGAGGGAGGATATAGTGGAGCTCGGGCCAGTTAATTGCAGTAAGCATTGAGAGGGGGATTGAAAGAATAAGAAAACAGTCAGTCAGTCTGTTGGTTCAGGAAAAAAATATTGAGAATCTTTGCAAGCATTTTGTATTTTCATGATATATTCTACGATTTCTGAAGCTTTATCACAATTCACATGGTAATAGTAATAACAAGTTAAAAAAAAAAACTCACGGATTTACAGTAATAAATATATAGATTTTTTCTGGATACAGATTGAAAATAAAAAAATCATGAGGGAATAGAGTAATGAGGTGGAAAAATAACAAAGTATAACCATAACCATTTGAAAAAGAAAAAAATGCTTTGTCATTTTTTAAAATAGTTTATTATAATTTTGTACTTCAAAAATTTAAAACGTACATATATCACGTGAGAAAAAAATATTTTTATTTATTTGTGAGAGAAGGAAATTTTTGTACTGTTGTTTTATTCTTTTATAAAAGCGTGATATTCATTCGTTCATCACTTCTATAAAATTTTATTTTTACGTTTTGAATTATTTCTCCTCAATATGAAATTGTGTAGAAAAAGTGAATTTGAAAGTATCAAAAAATTAGAAAATAACGAACGCTTTTTTTTTGCGTGAAGGTGATTAATTTTCAAAATCTTTTTATTTCTTTATTCCGTATTTTATGTTCATAAAAAGAAGAATTTTTGGAGGATTTAAGATAGAAAGAAAGTTTCAATTCACAGTTTCTGGATCTTTAAAAGTAAGTATTTTTATAACAAATATTATAAAAAATTTATTTACTATTTAATATAGAACTTATTTTGTTTTACAAAATAATATATTATGTAATTATGAATTTTGATATTTATTAGTATTTTAACATTTATTAACTGTCAAATTTATTAATATGATTTTGTGCATTAGTTATTAATAGTATAAATATAATGCTTAAATTGGATGTATAACAACATATTAAATATTATTATTATTGTTATTATTGTTATTGCTATTATTGTTATTATTGTTAATATATTATTATTATTTTTATTATTATTTTTATTCTTCTTATTATTGTTATTATTATTATTGTTAATGTTTTGTTGTTGTTGTTATTATCATTATTGTTATTATTGTGACTATTATTTTTTTTTTGTTATTATTATTATTATAAAATTTTTCTTATTATTATTATTGTTGTTATTATTGTTATTATTATTTATTTCTTCTTATTCATGTTATTATTGTTATTATTATTATTATTGTTATTATTACTCTTTTTATTCTTGTTATTATTATTATTATTGTTATGATTTATTTTTTATTAATTGTTATTGTTATTATTATTGTTACTGTTATTTAAGTTTTTATATTCTTGTTATTTATTTTTTTCATATTGTTATCATTATTATTATTATTTTGATTATTGTTATTCTCATTATTGTTGTTATTCTTATTCATGTTATTATTGTTATTCTTATTATTATAGTTATTATTATTATTATTATTGTTACTTTTTTTATTCTTGTTATTATTGTTATTATTGTTATGATTTATTTCTCATTAATTGTTATTGTTATTATTATTTTTATTGTTATTTATTTTTTTCTTATTCTTGTTATTATTATTATTATTATTGTCATTATTGTTATTATTACTTTTTTTTATTCTTGTTATTATTATTATTGTTGTTATGATTTATTTCTTATTCTTGTTATTATTATTATTATTATTATTCTTATTATTATTATTATTATTATTATAAGAAATTAACTTAATAATTATTTATGATTATTAAGAAAAAAAATGGAAAGTGGTGGTGGAATAGCAGATCCAGCTGGTCATATTGTATTCCAATTGAAGGTAATAAGTATGGTACAATTTGCAAATATTGTAACCATAAAATGCAAAGTGGTGGAATAACAAGATTCAAGCATAATTTATTTCATTCTGATCCAAAAATAATGTAAAAGAATGCCCGAATGTACCTCTAGAAGTGAAAAAAGAGATTTATAACTCTTTAAGGAAAAAAGAACATGCAAGTTGAAAAAAAAAAAGGCAATCGAAGAAGATATTCCGCATGAGTTGTGGGGTAATTTAGTCTCATCTTGAAGTAACTATGATGATGATGATGATGATGATGATGATGTATGTATATATCCAACTGATATACATCCTGATAAACGAGACTCATATAGAGCTGCAGTACGTGCTTCTAAACAAGATAGATGGGAGAAATTTTTTTGATCGGAGAGGTCAAGGATCAGGATCTATTAAAGAAGATGGTAGTCAATCATATTCTCAGTTTCGTTGTGCAATAAGTGTAAGGGAGGCCGTTCATAGACAACAGTCTCAACAATTTCCTCCAGTTGTACCTTCATTAAATAAGTCATCCAGAGCAAAATAAAACAACATAAAAGATGTGTTGAAAAAAGGTGCTGTGAAAGAAACATTGGGAAGACTAGTAGCAAAATTTTTTATTTATGATAATGTTCCACCTGCAAAGGAAAAATCACACCATTTCAAAAATATGATCATTGGTGCTCAACAGACAGGTATGGGAGTCGAAATTCCATCTCCATATGAAATTAAAAAAAAGTATCTAGATATGGAGTATAAAGATATGCAAAAACATATTGAAAAAAAGTTCAAAGAAAAATTGAAGACAAATGGTTGTACGATTATGTGTGATGGATGGACAGGACCAACTAAATTGTTCATATTGAATTTCATGGTTTATTGCAAAGGGTCATCGGTGTTTCTTAAGTCAATTGATGCCTCAGATAAAATCAAAGACCATAAGTACATATCTACGCTTTTGGAGGATGTTATCTATGAAGTGGGCAAGAACAATATTGTGCAAGTAGTCACAGATAATGGTTCTGCATTTGTAAAAGCTGGTAAAATATTGATGCAAAATTACAACTTGTACTGGACACCATATGCTGCACACTGCATTGATCTTATATTTGAAGATATAGGAAAGCAAGAAAGTATTGCAAGGGCCATTCAGCATGGAAGAATAATAAACAATTATATTTATAATCATAATTGGTTACTTTCCTTAATGCGAGATATATGTAAAGAAGACATAGTGTGACCTGGAAAAACAAGATTTGCAGCAAATTACATTGCTTTAAATAGTCTCCTTAAAAGGAAATTTTCTCTTAAACAGGTGTTTACTAGCGATGCTTGGGTTGAGCATCAATTGAGTCGAACAAAAGCGGGTAAAGAAGTGAAAAAACTTATCCTTAACAATCATTTTTGGGATTATGTTGCTCACGTTATTAATATATATGAGCCATTATATACTATTTTGCGGATTGTTGATTCTGAGTTTATACCTACGATGCCAATATTGTATGATTGTTTTCAAAAGATGAGATATGCAATCAACAACCAAAGAGGAACTCAGTGGGTTATCAACATCATAAATCATCGATGGGATAATATACTTTCCCATCCTCTCCATATGGCTGGTAATTTTATCTCAATTACGTCCTCTTAATTGTCATTTTGTCAAATAATTTATATATTAGATTTAATTTTTTAAAATTTTTGCGGCATACTTTTTGAATCCATGATTCTAGTATAAAGAAGGGATTGATACCGATCCAGATCTTATACAAGTTGTTCACGATGTTTTTGCAGTGTTAGATCCAAATTCGGATCATATATCTCAATTTGGAAATGAAGTAAGATTTATTACTTTTTTAATCAAACTAACATATTAATAAAGTTTCTTATATATATTTTTTATTATTACATGTAGATAATATGTTTTAGAGATGCACGAAAATGGTTTAGTAATCGTGCAACAATTACGGCTCGAGCAGAAATGGTACCTGATATGTGCATTTGAGTATATTTATTAATTATTATCGATAAATCATGTGTGGAATATTAAAAATTTTATTGAAATTTAATATGTTTTTATTTATAATGTTGAAATATGCAGCTGAATGGTGGACAATGTACGGGAATAACACTTCAACACTTAGAAAATTGGCAATGCGTATTTTGTCACAAACTGTATCATCATCTGCTTCTGAGCATAATTGGAGCACATTTGCTTTGATACACACAAAACAACGAAACAAGCTCGCATATAAATAACTTCAAAAACTGATTTTTTGCTACTATAATATGAAATTGTGGATTCGTGACATGGAAATAACAAATCAACAGCAATTAGATTCAGATTATTTGGATCTTTTTTAAATTGGAACTGACCCTGGTGTAGATGAAGATAATCCTATTGTCCAATGGGTTAAGAATTCATACTTAGATGATGATGAAGGTAATCCAGATCCTCAAGTTACAATGCATGCTTCACAATTAGGGATAAATGTTAATAATGTTATTGCTGAAGAAGTTATGAGCAGTGATAGTGGAGATAATAATTCATTTGAAGTGGTGACAAAGCCTTTAACTAAGTGATTTAATCCTACCTTTGAAACATTTAGTGGCGGTTATGCTTAACCAAATAAGGATGAGGAAGAAGATGATGATGATGATGATGATGTTGTTGATCTTGATGATGATGACAACGATGATGATGATGACGATGATGGAGATAATGGTTGTGGTGTCGATGGTGGAGGAGGATATAATATTGGTGGAGGTGAGGGTGAAGCATATTATCGAGAACCAAGCCAACAACCATTAAGTCCATTTATTGGTGAAGATCAATACACACATGCCACACAAGATTTTGATCATGGGACTCGAACAGCAGGCACTGGTTCAAGAAGGCATTATGGAATTTCTATGATGGATCAACCTATTGAAGATTATCTTTCTAGCTTTTTGGATGCAATAAGTTTAAATACACAAGTTAGCTCTCAATACGGAAATTCTGAGATTCCAACTGCATATCCAATTGGTCAAATGAGATCACATAATCCTTATAATGATTACAATATTGGTATCTTTAACCATCTCATGTCTCAAAATGAAGGCTGTACTCCTCCTTGGGTAAATACACATTACCCTCCACTTGGACAATTGATTGGAATCGATAGAGAAATATATTCTTGGCATATCTACAATTACATGGAAAATTTCTCTAGTATGATGAATTTGAATGCCTATTGTTATACTCGCAAAATATCTGGATATAATAATCAATTTGAAGCACCAAGGAGTTCTTTTTGATATTGATGATGTATTATGAATTATATTTAAGAATTTCATGTATCTTAATGTCATTTGTTAAATTTTCTATATTTTGGTGCTAACAAATATTATATTTTCTTTACGTACTATTAGTTTTAATGTTTATGGACTATGTTATTATTCTTATACTCTAATTATTGTATTTTTTTTTGCATTATTTTACTATATTAATTATTTCATATGCAAAAATCTATATTTTAAATTAAATATTTATAGTTTCCATGAATTTATCGACATTTCCGTAAAATCATACCCTCGACATTTCCATTGATACGGATATTTTCATCACTGGTCGTGTCCAAGATCTTTGCAGCCGTTGTATCTTGGGAGACTTTCGTCACAAAACTCCTGCATTTATGGGCTAAAAACTTCTTAAAGATACTGTAGTATCATACAAACCTTAGTAAACTTCTAAAAAGTAGATCAATACAAGGACCTATAGGTTCTAATTTTAATATTATTAATTTTCTGTATTTAGTTTATATTTATCTTATCCATATGTATATACATATATATATTCATATATTTATCCAACAGAGACCATCAGAACGACTAGATCTGATGGTTCAAGGGCAATGGTGCAGGTGCGATGCGGTCACGAACGACCAGATCTGAGGCTGGGTTTTGGGTGCCGCTGCTAGCTAGTACAGCCATGGGTGCTGGGAATATTCATATAGTTGGAAAGCGGAAGAAGAAGACGATTCAGCAGAAGAGGAATAGGAACGATAATGATGAAAAAATCATTCCTCTCAATCACATCGTATTGGGATAATTAAAGCATCAACTTTATCACTAAAATGTTACGACCAGCTACAAAGTCATTACTTTTGTCACTGTGATCCTTTAGTGTCAAAGATACCGTTACGAACTTGTGAAGGATGAATTTATTTTATTTTATTTTTTTGACACTAAATGGGTTTAGTTATGAAAACTTTATATTTAGTTACGTAATATCTGTGTTGCTAAAGCCTGAATTTGTTGTTGTACGTGTTCACCATCAAACTAGAAACCTTCGTGAATGTTCAAAAAGGAAAGGTGAAAAGGTTGTGGTATGTGGTCTACAGTAAGAAGCATGCATACAATGGAATGGAATTGCATATATTAATTATCGTTGAAAAAAAATAAAAAAATAAAAAAGAAAGATGGAGATCGCATAACCATCTTCCAATTATTTTAAAAGCATAAAGCAGTACTTCATTATATAATTATTCTAGAAAACATGACTAGCTGCCTTGCAGTTGCACTAGCAGCCATATAAAGCACTCTTGCCAATACATAAAATATTATGTTTTATTTTGGCAACATTGTCCACCATAGTTTTTAGGACATTAAAGTTTTATTTTGGCAATATTATCCACCATGGTTTTTAGGACATTAAAGTACGATTAATTAATTGACGTACGCCTTATTGAATTATAAAGTGAACGACACCAGCCAAGGTGATTATTCGGCAGGAGCTTCAGCATCTCCATCATCATCAACGGTTTTCGAATCAAGCCCCTCTGGCATCGCAATGGCACGAGCAATTTCCATAAACTTGGCATCGAGATCAGCCAAGGTCATTGTTGCCTCAAGTGCTGGCGAACTGCCTCCGCCAACTGAAATAATGGAGTAGCATCCATTCCAAGTATCACTATGATTATTAGATTGTTGTTTCAACAGACTATTGATATAGTCCCAACGATTGACATTAAAATGACCAGCTCCACGGATTTCAGTATAGACCTGAAAACAAATGGATTAATACTATTAACGATGAAATTGAAGAAGACTAATCAATCAAAATTATGATTCAAAATAATAACAGCTAATTAATTAATTTCATAAAAATTTTAAATGAAATGGCATTATATTATTGGTGTGGACAGAAAGAAAAAAGGATGAGAAGATCTGGATCCAGTAGAGTAGAAACAATACCAATTATAGAGCAAGCTACTCACCCGATTATCATAATTAAGGCGCTTGGTGTTCCAAGCCAACATCCAGTCACACCCACTTCCATCATTATTCCTGCCCGAATACACAACAGCTGCTTTTGACGGACCAACCAATCTACTGCGGACATGCAGAAATCCAGCCCATTGCCCATTCTGAATGATCGGAGGGTACGGAGATTGCCAGACTTGACCATCCCAATTGTACGTGCTAGAAAACGTCAAGTTACCTCCGGTAGCGTTGTAAATCATGCAGAGTGTTGAGGTTCCAGTGCCGTAGCTTGCCTTGAGATTGTGCACATATCTATTCACATTCACGTGCTTATCTTCAGCGTTTCTATACATCAAAGCCACTTCTGCCCTGTGTTTTGCCGTTATTTTTTGTAGGCCTGGATAAACTAGTCTCACCGTGTCGTCGGTCACAGGGTTTCCAAACACATTGGCTGCCATACTGCTGATTTTTCTACTCACTCCTGTATGGTCTCAAAGTTTTTCGAAGGGGTGTGGTTGCGGTAGTGTACGCGAACACCTGTATTTATACACATACGCCCTGTTGCGCCTTGTCAATTTTCTGATTTATTGCTGGTCCAGCTACGTTTGCAGGACGGGCCCATCAATTTTTTTTTTTTAATTTTTTAAATGCTACCCATTTCATTTGTATACTATTTTACGCCCTATTAAATAGATGTATACAATTGTGGCCCCCGGCGCGTTGTCTCCACCATATAATCGGTTTAAACCTTTTTTAACTTTTCCATGCAGCTTCTTAGCTTTATCACTATTTTAAACTTCTCTATAGGTATTTTTGGTTCTCTCCCTTGTCAATAATAATATAATTTAATATAACTATGTGTTTAAATATAATTTATTTCAAAAGTTTAAAGTGATAATGGAAAGTGACAATTCATAGATGATTAGTTTTTTTTGAACTTTTCTATGATTTTTATATTTAATTTTTTATTTTAGATGGAATTGTTGAATTTTAAACTCAAATTCTAATACTATATTGAAATATTATTTATTTTAAAAATCTAAACTCATAAAAAATAAATTTTTATTTTATTTATATATTTTTTTAATATTATAATTAGTCGAATAATTTCATAAATGGTTGTGCCTTTTCAATTTTCTAATTTACTGCTTACTGCTGGTCCAGCTATGTGTATGGGATGAGAAAATCTTGCATGCTCAGTTGGTACCGCTTGAAATCATTTTATGCATGCCTAAGAAAATGCCGTGTGATACCAACTCACCATCTTAATTAATTTTCTTTTTTGAAAATGTATATCTTTTGCACGCGTTCTACCACTTCTTCCATCCTTATAGCCAATACAGCCTACATACAATTTTTATAGATCTCTCTTCCTCTCCTGGTGATTTTGGTGATTTTCACATGGCATAAAATGACATCAAGTGGTACCTACTGAGAGCTGGTACCACCGCTTCATGCAAGATTTTGTCCTATGGGATGGTACAAAACACTGCCACGTGGGCTTTCAAATTTTTTTCCCTTAAAATTTTTTTAAATGGTACTCAATCAATTTGTTTACTATTTTACCCACTATGAAATAGTTATATACACAATTGTGCCCCCCTGCTTTGTCTCTCCACCATCAAATGAGTTTATTTTTTATTTTTGAAATTTTCCATTTATTTTCTTGGCTTTATCACTATTTTAAACTTATCAATAGGTATTTTTGGTTTCTCTCCCTTATCAGCAATAATATAATTTAATATAACTATGATAGTTCTATAATTCCATAGTAATGTAATACTTATTTATTATTCAAATATATATATAATACTTATTGAATTCATGTATTTTCTACTTATTGTATACGTATCAATAATTATACTTATTGATACAGTTAGTTAATAACAAAAAGAGTTTGTAATTTAAACCAAAAAAAATATTTATTGATCATATCATCCTGTATAATTTATATTTGAAACATTTCTCTTTTAGTCTCAATGAGTCTTGTGTATGTTTATTTTTTGATAAGTAGTTAACAAATTTATTGTGAATACAAAACCATTTTTGATAAAAGTATTGAAATCATTACTTTCTCCAATTCTTTTTCAGAAAAGTAAAGAAATTTCATCATACTTTATGACTATTCTAATTAACCATAGACTATAGTATAACAAAACAAAATAATATTGTATGTATATGTTTGTATTTCCTCATAATATAAATTAGATATATTATGGAACGGTGCTCCTAGGATTTTTTTTTTTTTTCTAGGTCCGCCACTGATACAGAACTAGAATCTATTGCCTTTTTACATATACACATTTTCTCCACGTTTATCATCAGACTCATTTGTCTTTTCAATTATTTAACTTATTGCTGCATTCTTTCATTTGTCTTTTATCGTCAGATTCATTCTCCTTTGTCTTATCAATTATTTAATCAATTGCCGGCTCCAGCTATATCTTCCGGATGGGACAAAACTAGCACCTATACTATATATATATAGGACAGTACTAGATCAAGCCCGCATTGGACAGGTATGGCAGAAGACCCGAAAAGGTAACAATGTGGAATGGGTAAAAAAAGATAAAGAAAAAAGAAAAAAAAAAACGATGATAACATCACATGAAAATACCAATATTTATGAAAATATTAAAAATATAATTTTATTAAAATATAGATAAAATTATCAATATTAATAAAAATAATAATAAAATTATAAATATTATAAATATTTAATTTAAAATATTAATTTTTATACATAAAATAATTAATATAATAAAATAATATAATAATATATATTAATTAAAATATAATAATATAAAATAATTTATAAATATTAAAAGTTATTGCAGGTGAAAAATCAACTGCTTGTCACAATCAAATGCTTTACATTCTTCTATAACTTTTTGTACATCTCTTTATAAGTTGAGTAATATAATTCTAATATAATTTTGGTAAATTAGTTACAAATGCAAAATGTTTGTCACCATTACCACCAAATAAAGTTCAAAAAAAATTTTGCTTTCAAAATTTAAAAGGCAATTAATTATAAAAACATATGACAAAGTAAAAATATATTACTAATTAAATGATTCACTCATTAAATGTGACAAACAAAATATTAATCACCAGTTACCTATATAAACTAATAAATTTTTATTTGTCACTTAGAATTTCGTAGCAATTAACCAAGTTTTTTGCAATGCCAAACAATGGTTGTTCCACAAGCTGCAAGTGACTATAATAGAAACGCCTAGATATTAGCTAGCCAGGAGACAAAGTCAAAGTAGACATGATATCCCTAATGGCATATGAGAGTGGTAGGTATATAATCCAAATCTAAATGCATCGTTGTATATGGCCACATACCCCGATAGTGGATTACTCAATAACATGCTTAACATTGAAAGGTGAAGCCTCACTTCATCTGGCATAAAGTAAGATTTGTGCAACCCAACCACTTTTTCCACTGTAACTTCGGAAGGAAACAAATATGCAGCATACACGATCGGTGGGACATATTTAGTGACAATTTTGTATTCACTGAAACAACATGATGGATCCAGATTGGGGCCTATCCACAACCAAAAATCTAGTAATGTGCAAATGTTGATATGGTTTTACAACTTGAGTTAGGAGTTTTGGTATCCAAGAACCCTATAAACTTAACTAGAGGGATTGAGGTACCCTTGTGGATAGATAACAATACTATTTCGAGCTCTTTTGGCACTATGCTTGTGAATTGGTTGATGTAAACATGGCTGGCTTCATTCCAAAAAAGTTGTTATTCGATACAAATGATGATTGCCTTGAAATTGATCTGTACCGTGAAACATTCCTTGATTTTTGTTCTTCATTCAAATGCATTGGCCATTTTGTGGCTTCCTATCATTCATTATCATGAAAAGAGGTTTTGGAGAGCAAAAAGAACTCAATTGTTAAGGAGGCTTCACATCAAGATGGTAAGTCTCATCTTGCTTCTCATGCAAATGCTCCTATGGATAATAAGCAATCTCAATATGCTTGGGTTCCTATGGCAATGCAAAATTCTTTTGAGTCTTTGGTAGAGCATGATGAGAATCCGTCCATACCTGTCGTACGACCAACTACCTGCTAAGGCACTGATCCTGTACAAATGAATATGGGATCAATCACTAGGGCACAAGCTAAGAGATTCAAGGACAATCTGATTAGCTTCATTCAAGGAGTGACTCAAACTCAAGAGAGCATGCCATTACCCGAAGAACAAAAGCCTATATTATGCATCCAAGTTGTGGAGGTCTAGATGGATCCGGGTAGCAAGGAATGGATCCAACACTTCATGAATTCAATTGATATCACTAAGAGATCATGGAATCAAGTCAAGGTAGAAACACAACCAACCAAGGAGGTCATTTGCACATGGAGCAGATTCTTGGCCGAATTTGCTGTATTTGCTGCTAGCTTTGCTGTATTTTGATGATTAAGCATTTTCTCTTTATTCCAATCAAGGGAAACATATGAGACTCACTATTAATCCTATCTGGCATCCTATATGGCATATGGAAGCTAATTTAGAGCCTAAACAAGCTGGAGATTGGTCAAAGATAGCTTAGTTGTCGAACTAACCAACTAGTTTCCTAATTTGAACATTGTCTTTTTGTTTTAGGATATAGTTTTTATTTTGGTATTTATTTATTTATTTACTGGACAAATAATTTTAGGAAAGTTAGAATTTTATTATTTTGGTTGTAAATTAATTAATTTCTAATTAAAAATAAAGGAATTAATTAATCCAATTTAAGATAGGAAAGGATGCAAAATTCGGCCACCTTTGGGATTTACGATGCTTGGCCGTTTTTTGTCTTAGCTTTTCAGGGTTTATTATTTTATGATTTTAGCCTATTAAAGACTTTATTTTTCAATGAGAAGACAGCTTAGAATTTTTACAGAAATTAATTTGCGAGAAAAGAATTCTCTTAGTTATCTTTGAACATCTAAAACACCTAAAGAAAACAAGTATTTTAGTTTTGACTTATCAATAGGGCATCTATCACCTATTGTGGGGTCTTTTGTTGATTTTTCTTTGCTATTTGAATCTTCATTATTTGCATTCATATATTCAAAAAAAAAAAAAAAAAAGGGAAGAGAGGATTTGTGGCAACAAATTTCATAACTCACAAAATTTGCAAATTTATGATTTGTGGTCACGGGTTTGATTTTGTTTTTTTTTTTTTTGGTTGGATTTTAAGTTGCGGTTTGTGTTGTCTTTGGTACTACTGTGATTTGTGTTGCATTGTTCTATTTGTGATTAAAAAAAAAAAAAAAGAGAAAAGAAGAAACAGAAAAAAAAAACAAAAAAACAAAGCCAAAAAGCCGAGAAAAAAAAAAACTGCACAAAAGGCCGGCTTGTTGAATTTGGAATTTGAATTTGTGATATTTGGAGGTTGCTGGAATTTAATATCTTCTGCTGAAAATCTGAACTTTGATTGCTAAAATTTTTGGGATTAAAATTGGTTAAAGGAATTGAGACAAAAAACTTAAATTACGGGAACAACAACCAACAACTATTCCTTATTTTTGTTCGAATTTTTTCTTGTTCATTGTTTGAATCTCTTTTCTCAATTTTATTCTTGAGTTCTTAATTTCTTAACATCTCATCCAGTTCTTATTGATTCCAAAATTTCCTTTGTTAATTTGCCTTATTTTTTATTAGAAACCCGAGAATTAGGTGTTTAAAACTCACTCGGTATTTGTTCATTTTAGTTGTTGTTTTATTGATACTTTAAATGAAGGCATATTTGTGATCTAATTTTTGTTTAAGTGTATTTTAATTAGAACTTTGAGTTAATTCTTTGAGTGAAAAAAAGCCAGAACGTGTGAGCTTAAAAAAGTGAATGAGTGATTTTGGTAAGAGTTTTTGTATTATTTTTACTAACATGGCACATCCAAGGATGGGAAGATTAGATGGCTCATTGCGAATCAATGAAGAGGAATCCATGGGATTCAAAGGGGATTCTAGAGCTACAGGAATTGGAGATGAACATACCGACATGATGGCGATCATGGAACAACTCCAACGGATGAATGCTTGCTTTGATAATCTAGATCAAAGATTGGACAGAGTTGAGAACTCACAAGGTGGACTGAATCCTAGGAGGGCACCACATGGAGGTCGAGATCAAGGACTAGGTGGCCGTGGACACCTTAGGGAGGAGTTTGAAGGAGGCAACTATGGAGATAACGTTGAAGAGGAGGTCGATGATGCTTTTGCATACCAAGGGAGGCTAACCCGTGGGAGGCATGGAAGAGATGATGATGATGATCTTGGGAATATTAAGGTCAACATCCCATCATTCATGGAAAAAAGTGATCCGAAGGTGTACTTAGAGTGGGAGGAGCGTATGGAGATGATCTTCGATTGTCATAACTGTTCTAAGGCTACAAAGGTAAAGTTGGCAGCTTTGGAGTTTTGGATATTATGCACTTCAATGGTGGACAAATGAGCAAAGTACTCAAAGAAGAGTTGGCAAAGAATTGACCACCACTTGGTGACAAATGAAAGGAGCCATGAGGAAGCGATTTGTACCGACTCATTGCCATAGGTTACTGTATCAAAGAATCCAATCTTTTACCCAAGGAAGGAGGATCGTGGAGGACTATTACAAAGAAATGGAGATACTCATGATGAGGTTGAGCATGAATGAGGACCGAGAAGCAACCATGGCACGATTTCTAGGAGGTTTGAATCAATAGATAGCCAATCAACTAGAATTACAGCAATATGTGGAATTGGAAGGGATGTTGCATGTGGCTATCAAACTTGATAATCAATTCAAGAGGAGGGGTACAAGTTCCCAGTTTGGTGGAGTATCCAACAGTGGAAGATCAAATCCAAGTGCTTGGAGAAGCAACCCCACCTATGAAGTAAAGACAAAACCGAAGCATGTTGAAGAAAGTTTTACTCGGCTAAAAAGGGAGGTCAAAATCGAATCTGTCAAGGCACACAAATATAAAGGTAAATCTGACCCTAAACCTTCAAGAACCCATGATTTCTTTTTTTTAAGTGCCAAGGACGAGGACGAATTGCCAATCAATGCTTGAATAAGAGAATTGATACGAACCTAGGACGACCTGCGTCTAAACCCGTATTATATTAGCCTGGATCTAATTATGTTCAAGTTCTAATGGTCACCTTGATCCCTAACCAACCTGTGATTAGAAACCTTGGTATATAATGAAGATGCCACAATAGGTGATGGAAGGCCTATTGATAAGTCAAACTAAAACACTCATTCATTAATGGTGTTTTAGGTGTTCAAAAGAACAAAGAGAATTCAATCTCACAAATAATTTTCTGTATAAAATTCAAGCTTGATTTCTCATTGAAAATAAGCTTTTAAATAGAATTTGAATGAACAAAATAAAACCCTAAAAGGATTAGAAAATTTTGGCCAACATAGAATCCAATTAGGAAATTGCCTAATTTCACACCCTATCCTAATCTAATTTGGATTAATTAATTCCCTTATTTTGAATTAGAAATTAATTAATTTATAATAAAAATAATAAAATAATAACTTTCCTAAACTTATTTTTCCAGCAAATAAATAAATAAAAACCAAAAGTAAAGGTAATTTTCTAAAACAAAAAGTAGAAATCAAATTAGGAAACTAAAATTCTAGCTTTTTGACTAAGTTGACTTTATCCAATATTTGACCAATTTGAGCTTCAAATCAGCTTCTATATGCTTTGTAGGATTCCAAATAAGATTATTATGGAGTCCCACACGTTGCCCTTGCTTGGAGGAAAGAGAAAAAGCCAACTCAGCAAAATACAGTAAAGCCAGCGGAAAATACGACAAAACCCGACTAATTTCTCTCTCATCTGCACACCACTTAAATGACCAGCTTATCTTCAGCCTTGACCAGTTTCCATAACTTCTTAATGATATCAAGTCAATTCAAGAAGATTTGAACCCATTTTCCGCTGCCCGGAATCCATAGATGCACCAAAATCACTACCCGGGTCCATATCGGCTTCCACCACTTGTATGCTAAAAATAGGTCTTGGATCTTCAAGTATGGATAAGCCCTCTTGAAAATAAATTAATCCCTAGATAAAGGCAGTAAGATTGTCCCTAAACCTCTTAGCTTGATTCCTAGTGATCGACGGGTCTTCATCCATGACCCGCAGGTTGTTGGTTGTACAGGTACGGGTGCTCATGGTACTGAAAGGAAATGGTGACTTGAAATCTGAAAGTGAGGAATTCGAGGGAGATGCCGAATGTGTTGATGAGGAGCTTGGAGATGAAGAGCATAAGGAATCCGAAACACTCAAAGCTTCAAAGGATGAATTAAGCTTGGTGGTAATGATGGTTTTAACCGTGTACAAAGATGACGATCAAATACAAAGAGATAACATTTTCCACACCCGATGTCACATTCAAGGTAACATATGTAGCATGTTAGTTGATAATGGGAGTTGTGCTTATGTAATTAGTAATATGATAGTTGAGAAATTAGGATTAGCAATAATCAAACATCCAGAACCATAGATTACAATGGCTTAATGATAGTGATGAGATGAAAGGTAACAAACAGGCCAAAATAAAATTCAGCATTGATAAATAAGTAGATGTTGTATTGTGTGATGTTGTTCCTATGCATGCTAGTCATATTTTATTGAAAAGGCCATGACAATTTGATAAAGATGCCATACACTATAGGAGAGAGAATTCCATTGTATTTAAATTTAAAGGTAAAAAGGTTAAGTTGGAGCCGTTAACTCCAAAAGAGGTGTTTAGAGACCAACTTCAAATGCAACAAAAAATAGAGGCTGAACGGCTCAAGGAGAAACCAAGCATGGCACCCATGGTTTCACCATCCATCCAAGATGGTAGGTTCAAACTTGCTGTCCAGGGTAAGATTTCTAAAACCCAAATTGAGTGGAAAAACCAAAGCAAACTCGAGAGTAAGAATGGAAAAGTGGAACCTGTGAGTGGGAAAGAAATAGAGAGAAAAGAGAAGAAAAAAAAGAATTTTTATCTTAGTCTTGGTGAGATTAAAAAGGCATTTTTGAGTGGTAAAATCTTTCTGGTCATGATATATAAAGATTCTTATTTAAATGATCAAGCTAACCTTGAAGAACTTGAATTGCCAAGTTCCATATTTTCTGTTTTATAGGATTTTGAAGCTGTCTTTCCGGAAGAGATTCCTAAAGGTTTACCACCTATCTGAGGGATTGAACATGAAATTGATTTTGTGTCGGGAGCCTCAATTCCTAATGGGCCTACATATAGGAGTAATCCCGAGGAGACAAAGGAGCTACAAAGGCATGTAAGTGAGTTGTTAGACAAAGGATATATTAGGGAAAGTATGAGTCCATGTGTTGTTCCTATTTTATTAGTACCTAAAAAGGATGGTTCATGGCGTATGTGTATTGATTGTAGAGCCATAAATAATATTACCATTAAGTATAGACATCCAATTCCTAAATTAGATAATATGCTTGATGAATTGCATGGTGCTTGCATGTTTTTAAAAATTGATCTTAGAAGAGAATATCGTCAAATTAGGATGAAAGAGGATGATGAATGGAAAACCACATTTAAAACTAAGTATGGATTGTATGAATGGTTAGTGATGCCTTTTGGTTTAACTAATGCACCTAGCACTTTCATGAAATTAATGAATAATGTCATGTATCCATTTATTAGTAAATTTGTGGTTGTATATTTTGATGATATTTTAGTATATAGCCGAAATCTTGATGAGCATGTAGGATATCTTAGGCAAGTTTTAAATATTCTTAGGAAGGAAATGTTATTTTCTAACTTGAAAAAGTGTGATTTTTGCAAAGATGAACTTGTTTTCTTAGGATTTATTGTAAGTGCTGCAGGAATTAAAGGTTCGTATCAAAGCATTTTGGCTAGTTGGAAAAGTAGTAAGAAGGCTCTTTTTCTAGTTTCCCAGGTTTTTTTTATCCACTTTATGTTTGAACTTGATGGTGTTCCACAATCCAAGATTTTAAAAACGTGGGATGAAGCTATGAATGATAATGATAGTGTGGATGATTCTAACAAGTCAAGGGGTTCAACGATGGAAGATGAGGAGGATAATATGGCTATTGATGATTTTGTTTCAATTAAGGATGAGGTTCTTTCTATTTCACATATTGAAGATGAAAGTGTAAAATAGCTAGCAAATTTTGATTCGAGACAACTTCATGTTACAAAAAATGTTATTATTATCATTATTGATGCAACTCAATTAAAGCTTATTTCCATTGCTAATGACCCAACAATGACTGAACACAAAGTTGTTGGTCCTTAGCAATTTCCCAAAAGGAATCTAGTTGGCCAATAAAAGAAAAGTCAAAGTAGATTACAGCTTTTAAAAAGAAACAACATAAGTTTCTCATTGGTTCAAAGCCTATTTTAAGGATTGCATAACAATCTCATTCTAAATGAAGGTCATTTTTCGAAATTGTCATGCAACGGTAGTTTATCCACTTTTAGTACATTGTATAGTTTCTATAGAGAAATTCAGCTTTACTTACTTTGTTAGGCAAAATCGTTTGTTGACTTTGATTCGGTCCCCTTCAATTATCAAGTGTTGTTGGGTCTACTTTTTTTGGATTTTAATAATATGTGTTCTCATGAACCTTCTACTTGGGTATTTGCTTCTTCTACCATTTTGTTGCATAGAGTTATTCTTTTAGACTTACAACAAGTCTCTTTGGAGGTTATGCATATGATTTAGCTCAAGTGTTTACTTTTGTTATCGCCAGGGCTTCTATTTAGTAGTGTAGGGAGGTTTAGAGGTCTAGGTTAATCTTAGTCACACTTTTTAGCTTCCTTGGCTAGTTCTTGGGGACTTTAATGCAGTTCTCGACCCACAAGAAAAAAATAGTGTTCTTCCTCAAAGAATTTCTTATGATAAATTTTAAACTGTGATAAAGGATGCTAACTCTTTGAAATTCAGTTGAGTAAGCTAAACAGGGGGTGAGAAAGTTATATCCAATGTAAGCTAGATAGGGCTTTATGTTCTGTTTCTTTTTTTGATGTTTAAAGTTTTGTGATTTGTTATATTCTTCCTTGGCATCACTCAAACCATAATCCTCTAGTGGTTGTGACAGATAATGATAATAGTGGTGGTCTTAGGCCTTTTGAATTTCAGAGCATATGATTTCATCATCCTAGTTTTTTTTTTTTTTCTTTCCTATTGTAGAGGATTCTTAAAAAGTTCATATTTCATACCCTTCAATGTATGTTTTCATGAGAAAATTGAAGAGGCCCAAGTTGGTTTTCAAGCAATGGAATCATGATGTTTTTGGGGTTTTAAATATTCAGCTTTCTAATGTTAAGAAATGGCTTGCTTTGGCTCAAGCTAAAATTAATGAAGATAGGTTTTCAAGATAGGACTTTTAGGAAGAAGTTGAGGCTCATTCAACTTTGGATAATCTGCTAAATTATCAAGAGTGTCACCTAAAGGAGCAATGAAGATTGAAATGGTTACAAGATGGGGATCAAAATACTGAGCTATTTCTTTCTGTGTTAAGGGTGAAAAAGTCACAAAAGGCTATCACCTCTTTAGAAATTGATGGTTGCATGACACTAGATAAGGATCAAGTTCGGTCCCATATTGTTAACTTCTTAAGCAAACCTTTTAGTGGAGGTGAAAATGTTCACAATGTAGTTAGCAGAATTGTTACAATTTGGTGAGGAATGATGAAAATTTGAATGTGACAAGGTTGCTTTCTAATGAAGAGATAAAGGAAGTGGTTTTTTCTCTAGATCCACCCAATGCACCTGGTTTTGATGGTTTTACAAGTAAATTTTTCCAAACTTTATGGCATACTGTAGGTGATGATATTTTGGCTACTCTTTGGGATTTCTTTGTTATGGATGTGCTTGCTTTAGGCTTAAATTATAATTTTTTGGTGCTAGTGTCGAAAGTTCAAGATATTGCTTTTATTGATCAATATCATTCGATTATGCTTGGAAATTTCATTTATAAAATGATTGCTAAAGTCTTGGCCGATCTTTTGGGTGGTATAGCTACTTTGATTTGTTTTCAGAATCAATTTGGATACATTAAGAGTTTCAATATTGAAGACTATATTGCAGCCTAAAATTTTGTCAAATTTAATAAATACTAAATGTTTTGGGGGAAATTTTGGCATGAAAGTACACATAAGGAAGGCTTTTAATACAATGAGATGGTCATCTATTTTAGAATTTTTAAAGGCTTTTGAGTTTTTGGTTACCTTCTGCTTTTGGATTGAATTGTCTACTCGGGTTTCTATCATTATTAATGGGTCTCCTGTTGGTTTCTTCAAATGCTCTAAGGGCCTCTGTCAAGGTAGTCCTTTATCACATATTCTTTTTGGTTTGGCAGAGGATTTTCTTAGTAAATGTTTATTGAGACTTGTTAATAAAGGTCAATGAGATCTGATGCCTTTTACTCGAAATAATAAAACTTGTACTTATCATCTTAATATAGATAATGTCCGTCTGTTCTATAAGGGCTATGTTTCTAATGTTCGTTTGGTGGCACAATTTTTTGGTTTTATACTAGTTTGTCAAGTCTGGGTGAATTAGCAAAAATCTTACATGTTCTTTAGTTCTCATATTTTTAGTGTTAGGCAGCAAGCTTTATTAGGAGAGGTTGGCCTGAGTAGAGGTGCTTTTTTATTTTATCTATTTGAATTTTCCACCATTTAAAGGTAAGCCAAAATCTTACCATCATCGTCCTGTTGTTTATAATATCATATCTTAGTTAATGAGTTGGAATGGTAGATCTCTTTTTATCTAGTCATCTATGTTTGATTAAATCAATGGTTCTCCCAAAATCATCCATACTTTTGTGATATATAGATGGCCTTCTGATTTATTGAAGATTATGAATGTTGCCATTCGAAATTTTATTTGGACTAGATTAATTTCTCAACGTAAATTGGCTTCCATTTCTTGGGACATTTGCTATTCTTCTGTTAAATGATTTAGGTATGAAGGATTTTCTTTTCATAAACAAAGCTTTTATTGCTTAGGTTGTTTGGAAATTTTTGATAAAGACTTTGTTGTATATGTCTTTCTGAGAGCTCCTTATATAAGTCTACGGAATAAAAGCTATAGTAGTATGTTAGGGTGTCCTATTATTAATATGCTTAAGATTTTAGATAGAAAAGGTGCTTTTAATTGCTTGGTTTTAGATTTCATCCGCTTAAATGGAAAGTGGCAACTTCCCAAGGTATTTGTGTTAGACTTTCTTATGTTTAAAGTCTCATTATCGATACTGTTATTTCTTCTTATTTTCCTAACTTGCTTGTTTGGAAGCCGAATTCTAATGGAAATTTTACTATGAAGGGTTATTATAATTATTTGGTTGGTGATAGGATGGGGGAGCCTTAGGTTAAGCATATTTTACATAAAATTTTTCCTTTTGCTAGCATTTGCTTCATAATAGGCTTCTTAAGAATGATGTGCTTGCTCACTTAGGTTGCATCTTTCCTTCTAGATGTCACTTATACAGGCATAGTGAGGAGTCTATTTCTCTTTATTTTCTTTATTTTCTTTTTTTTTTTGTTACATTATACTTATGCTAGGGGCAATTGGGAAAGTATTTAATTTGTGCTTCATTGTTCTCTGGATTCATCCAATATAATTCAGAACTTTTTCTTGAAAGCCATGATTGTTAATATGAGTGTTCAATTGCTTAATCTTCGGGAAGGTAGCCATTTTTATGAAGGAATAATTCTATTTTTTCAGGATGTTCAAATTCCCACTGCCCAGTCGTTGGTTTTTGTCTAGAAGTCTGTGAGGGAGGCCTATTTGTGGCAAATGGGTTTTATGCATAATACCATTTCTAATTTGGTTCTTTTGCGTTCTCTTAAATTATTCCTGTGTACTAGTTGGCTCCTAAGCCTAGTTGGATAAACTTGAATTTTGATGGTGCAATAAATGGGAGTCTTGGTGCAATAGGCAATGGTGGGGTTTTTGAACATCGAGAGGGTTTGTTAAAGGTTGCTTCATGGTTCTTTTTGGTTCTTATTGTACTTTTGAGGCAAAGTTGTTTTGTGTTAATTATGCAATGGATTCTATTAAGAGGTTCTCTTTATGTGGTGACCATTTTGAAGAATCTTTCTTTGGCAATCCCTTGGCTTTGAAGGCTCATTGGGCTAATTGTCTTTAGTTTTTAGCTTACATTTCTTATGTGTTCATGAATAGAAGGTAATGATGTAACCGATGCTCTTTCCAACGCTTCTATTAATGAAAGTAATGTTAGTTACAACTTTTAGATATTTGTATTGTTGACCATTGTAATGATCTTATTAGTGATAGGACTTTTTCGTTTGGTCGAGGTTTTGCTTTTGGGTTGTGATACTCTTTTTCTTTTAATGGTTTTCCCTATAAGTTTTTTTACATTAAAGGTTTTAAGGAGGGCAGGTCTTGGTGTTGTTGTATGGTTGTGGTTATTTAGAGTTTTCTCTTCAACTTTGTATATTTTTATTTTATTTTAATAATATTATGCTTTAATGGTTTTGCACCTTCAAGGGATGCCAAACTAGTTGGAATGTCCTAATTTATTTCCCATCTTAGTAGCTTTTTCTGATTATTATTATTGTTATTATTACTATCATCAACATGGTAGGTTAGCAGTATTTGGAAAAAATTTATTCCTTTTTCTTGTTCATTGCTTGTTTAGAGAATTCTTATAGGTCATCTTATGACATATGAGGTGTTCATGAGATAAGGTTTTCTAATGGCGTCTCCAAGCCAGTTATGTGGTTTTGGCTTCATAGTCTATGCAACATCTCTTTCTTTCTTGTCCTTTTGGTTTAGCTATCTAGGATGGTATTACCTCTCTTTTTAGTTTGCAGTTGGACACTTTAACCTCTATTCAAAATTTTTTCCATCATGCTATGTCTAGAACATTGAGTTCTCAACTTTTTAATCTCTAAACAGTAGCTATTTTGTCTCATTTTTGCGATATGGTACATTAGAAATCAATAGCAGTTTGGGAATGTTATAATTCCGTGCTTTCATTCTTTTGCTTTTGTTTGGATTTTAATGAAAAAGGATAATATCGTGTAAAAACGAACTATTAAGAACTCTGTTGATGATTTGTTGGTTTTATCTAAGATATGAGTCAGAGGTTTGGCTTTTAAGCCCCAACTATCTTGCCCAATCTATCTTATACTAATGGTGCTCCTATTAGGAGTCTTACGTCTGGCAGGTGTGGTGGATTCTTCTGCAATGGTAGGGGCTTTATTAAGGGTTGGTTTGATGTTCCTTTATATTCTTGTTATAGTTTTTAAACTGAAGTTTTCGAGGTTAGTCATGCTGTGAAATATGCTTCTCTATTTCGTTGGGATCATTTACAAATGGAGTGTGATCCTATTTATGTGGTTTATAATTCTTCAAATGTTCCTTGGTTTTTTAAAGCAAGGTGGTGGAATTGTTTGGATTATATCTTTGGAATCCATTTTAAAATTTCTTATATTTATGAAGAAGGAAATAATGTTGCTAACTCTCTCTCCAAATATTCTATTTATGTGGTCAAGGATCAATGGTGTTTTGAATTACTTGATTTTTGTTCTTTACATTTTAAGAATGTTCAAGGTCATGATAATTACAAATTTCGCTTGTAATTTTATTTTTCTATTTGGTAGCCACTACTCTTTTTCCTTGTTGAGATTTTAGCCCCAGGCATTTTTGCTTAATAAGGTTTTAATGAGGTTGGAGGTTGTCATTGTTGTTTTCTTTTTGGGTTCATTTACCTTTGAGGATGGTTCTTTATAACTAAACTTAGTAATTTTTTCTTTCATTTATTTAATTTTTTGGTTGTTTGGTTGATGCTTTAGGAGGAATGCCAACCTAGTTGGGATGTCTCCTTTTTCGTCTTCTCTCAAGTAATCCTTTCTAACTATTGTTATTGTTATTGTTATTATTATTATTGTTGTTATTGTTGCTCTTGTTATTATTATTATTATTTTTTTTATGTTGTTGTTGTTGTTGTTGTTTATTCTTATGGTTATTGGGATTCATTATCATGGTGAACAAATGCTCTATTAATGGCATTTTCTAATGCCTCTGAGGATCTCGTTTTCTTGGTGGTGTCATCGTTTTTATTCAGTTAAATGGTTGACCTATTTACTTTATTTTTGGTCATTCTCAATGTTCATAAGGTTACCTTTGTTACGGCTAAATTGGGTGCACTGGTTTCATAATTGCTTGATATCAATCCAAGGTGGGATGGTTTTACAATTTCTAGAAAAGATGTAACAGATATTTTAGCATTCTAATGTAGTGGATGTATTCAATAGACGAATAGGGGGCTTTCTTAACCTAGGTCTCAATTCAAGCATGGTTGACAAGCAATCGAAGCAATCAAATGTTGTAGCTGAGGTTCCTATTCAATGTGTTTTCCATATTCTTTGGGAGAACACTAAGAAAATGATTGCTCTTATGGATGAGAATCCACTTGTACCCGTACAACCAACAACTCATTAGGGTGCTGCTCCTATACAATTGAAGATGGGCCAATCACAAGGGTACAGGCTAAGAGATTTAAGGACAACCTGGTTAACTTCATTCAAAGTGTTATTAAATCTCAAGAAGGCATGACAAAACTTGAAGATTCAAAACCCGTAATGAGCATCCAAGTTATGAAAGCTGAAATGGATCCAGCAAGTTGTTTTGGTGCATTTATGGATCCCGAATAGTAAAAGATAAATTTGTTGGCTTATGGACATCATTGAGCACTCAAAGGGGTCATGAAATCATTTTAAGGCAGAAGTAAAGGCAACCAAACTCACCACGTGCACATGAAGCTCCATGTTGGCCAAAATTCACCATTATGGCGCTGACTTTTTTTTTTCTTATTGTTCAAGCAAGTTTTCCTTATTCCAATTAAGGGCAACGTATGGAAACCAATATTAATCATATTTGGCATCCTACATGGCATATTAGAGCTGATTTGGAGCCTAAACTAACTGGTGATTAGATTAAGACAGCTTAGTTGGAAAACTAGTCAACTAGTTTCCTAATTTGAACATTTGACTTTTGTTTTAGGAATTAGTCTTTATCTTGGTTTTTATTTATTTATTTGCTAGACAAATTACTTTAAGAAAGTTAAAATTTTATTATTTCGGTTGTAAATTAATTAATTCCTATTGTAAAATAAAGGAATTAATTAATCCAAATTAAATTAGGAAAGGAAGTTGAAATTCGACCACACTAGGAATTGTTTATGCTTGGCTGGTTTTGAACTAATCCTTTGGGGTTTTGTTTTGTAACTTTAGCCTATTTAAAGGCTTATTTTCTCAATAATAGACATATATTATTCATACGAAAAAATACTTGTGAGAAAAGATTCTCTTTGTTTTCTTTGAACACCTATTGTTGCATCTTCATCATATACCAAGGTTTGTAATCACAAGTTGATTAGGGTTTAAAGTGACCGTTAGAACCTGAACATAATTTAAATCTGGGCTAATATAATACAGGTTGAAGAGCAAGTCGATCTAGGTTCGTATCACTTACAGTCTCCAACAGAGCAAAGAAATTATATGTTGTTATGACCCATGGGACTACATTCGTTGTGCCTCCTTCTGCTTGACCAATTGTTCATGGTGATGTTATCTTTATCCCCATGGATATGGATGCTTATTAAGAGGGAATGGTTTTGTCCAAGCACTCTCTAATTGCTCTGTGGTCCATTTGAAAGATGGAACTTTGATACGAACCTAGGATGACTTGCTACTAAACCTATATTATATTAGCCCTGATCTTAATTATGTTCAACTTCTAATGGACACCTTAACCCCTAACTAACCTATGATTAGAAACCTTGGTATATAATGAAGATACCATAATAGGTGATGGAAGTCCTGTTGATAAGTTAAACTAAAACAATTGATTTCTATTAAGTGTTTTAGTTTGACAGATCAATAGGACTTCCATCATCTATTGTGATGTCTTCATTATATACCAAGGTTTCTAATCATAAGTTGGTTAGGGATTAAGGTAACCATTAGAAATTGAACATAATTAAGATCCGGGCTAATATAATACGGGTTTAGGAGCAGGTCATCCAAAGTTCGTATAATTTAGTATCAGAGCTAAATTTTGTTTAGGTTTGATCCATCTTATTTGCTTTATTTTGTTTTGTGTTAATCTACAATTTTAGCATTAGGTTAAGGTTGCATCTAACTTCTACATGTTCTGCATTAAAAAAAAAGCATATTTATTTTCTTCATAGTTGAATTTGTTTCCTCGTGAGCCAAGTTTTTGTTTTTCCTAGTTTGTTGGTTGAATTGCATATTGGTTCCTATTAATTTTAGTTTATTGTTGATTTTTCTTTGCTGTTTTGATCTTAAATATTTGCATTCATATTTTTTTTTTTTTAAAAAAAAGAAAGGATTTGCAGCAAACCCACAAAATTTGCAAATTGTGAGGTCATGGGTTTGAGTTTGTAATTGGTTGAGAACTGTGGTTTGTGTTGTTTTTGGTGCTACTGGAAATTGTGTTGCATCATCATATTTGCAAATTATAAAAATAAAAAATAAAAAATAATAAAAATAAAAAAATAAAAAAATAAAAAAACCACAAAAGGCAGGCTTGTTGAATTTCGAGGTTGAATTTGTTTGATTTGTGATATTTGGAGCTCTACTAGAATTCAATAATTGTTGCTAGAAATTTGAATTGTGAGTGCTGAAATCATTTGGATTAAAATTGGTTTAAGAAATTCAGACAAAACTTAAATTACAAGAACAACAATCAACAACTATTCTATATTTTTGTTCAATTTGATTCTTGTTTTGTTTGAATCTCTTTTGCTAATTTTATCCTTGAATTATTGGTCTATTATTATTCTGGTCAGCCTTTTATTTATTCCAAAAATTTGCTTGTTCGACCTTGTTTTTGCTTAGAAAACCTGAGACTAGGTTTTTGTTAATTCACTTGATATTTGTTCGTTTTAGTTGTTGTTTTATTGATAAGTTAAATTAGGACATACTTGTGATTTACCTGCTATTTTAAGTGTGTTTTAATAGAATTTTGAGCTAATTCTTATGAGTGGAAGAAGGTAAAAAAGTGTGAGTTAAAAGAGGGTCAAAAGCCGAAACTAGTGTGCAAACACGAGTGTCGAGACCTTATTTGAGTGAAACACGTGAGGGAGTGATTTTGGTGAGGCATTATTGTATTTTTGTGTTATTTTTGCTAACATGGCAAATTCAAGGATGAGAAGAGGAGGAGGAGATGGTTCAATTAGAATTAGTGAAGAGGAATCCGTGGGGTTCAAAGGTGATTCTCGAGCAACGGGAATTGGAGGTGAACCTTCAAATATGATGGCAATCTTGGAACAATTACAATGGATGAATACTCAATTTGATCACCTAGATCAAATGATGGACAGAATAGAAACATCACAAGGTGGGCCGAATCTAAGGCAAGAATTTCATAGAGGTCAAGGTCGAGGTCGAGGAGGCCGAGGGCGACCTAGAGAGGAATTTGGGGATGGCAACTTTGGAGACAACCTAGAGGAGGAGTTTGATGATATTTTTGCCAACCCGTGGAAGACCAGCAAAGGAAGAGGATGATGATCTTGGAAATACCAAGGTAAACATACCACATTTCATGGAAAAAGTGATCCGGAGGCTTACCTAGAGTGGGAGGAGCAAATGGAGATGATTTTCGATTGCCACAGTTATTTGGAGGCTAAGAAAGTTAAATTGGCAACTTTGGAATTTGGACATTATGCACTCCAATGGTGGACAAATGAACAAAGTACCAGAAGAATAGTAGGTGATGAATTGATTACTACTTGGCGATAAATGAAAGGAGCCATGAGGAAGCGATTTGTATCAACTCACTATCATAGGTTGCTGCATCAAAGACTCCAATCTTTATCTCAAGAAAATAGAACTATGAAGGATTATTACAAGGAGATGGAGATGCTAATGATGAGATTAAGCATGAATGAAGATAAAGAAGCAACCATAGCTCAGTTTCTAGGTGGGTTGAATCGAGAGATAGCCAATCAAGTGAAATTACAACAATATGTAGAATTGGAATAGCCAATCAAGTGGAATTACAACAATATATGGAATTGGAAAAGATGTTGCATGTGGCTATCAAACTTAAGAATCAATTTAAGAGGAGGGGTACAAGTACATAGTTTGGAGGAGTTTCAAATAGTGGGAAGACAAATCCAAGTGTTTGGAGAAGCAATCCAACCTATGACAACAAGTGAAAGCCGAAAATTGGAGAAGAAAGCATCAATCAGCCAAGGAGAGTGACCAAAGCCGAATCTGCCCAAGCACCAAGGAATGAAGATAAATCTGATCCTAAACCTTTTATAACTCATGATATTGTGTGTTTTAAATGCCAGGGACGAGGACACATTGCCAATCAATGCCCGAATAGGAGCATCATGGTGCTAAAAGGTAATGGAGACTTGGAATTCGAGAGTGAAGCAAATGAGGCTAAAACCAAAAAAGAAGAGGAAGAAATTGAAGATAAAGCCGAGACTTTAAATGCTTCAAATGCCAAATTAAGCTTGGTGACTAGGAGAGTCTTGATCATGTACAAAGATTAGGATCAACTACAAAGAGAGAACATCTTCCACACCCGATGTGAAATTCAAGGTAAAATTTGTAGTATGATAATTGATGGTGAAAATTGTGCAAATGTAATTAGTAATATTGTGGTTGAGAAATTAGGCTTAGCAACATTTAAACATCCTGAACCATATAGATCATAGTGGTTTAATGATAGTGGTGAGATGAAAGTGAATAAACAAGCCAAGGTAAAATTCAGTATTGATAAATATATGGATGTTGTTATATGTGATGTTGTGCCTATGCATGCCGGACATATTTTATTAGGTAGACCATAGAAATTTGATAAAGATACTATACATTATGATCGAGAGAATGCTATTGTTTTTAGATTTAAAGTAAGAAGGTCAAGCTGGAACCATTGATTCCCAATGAGGTGTTTAGAGACCAACTAAAAAATACAACAAATGAGGGAGGCCGAAAAGCTCAAGGAAAAAGCTAGTATGGCACCCACGATTTCACCATCTATTCAAGAAGGTAGGTCCGAATTTGCTGTCCAAGGTAAGCATTCTAAAACCCAAATTGAGTGGAAAAACTAAGATAAACCCGAGCATGAGTGGGAAAGGAGAGACAAAGCCAAGAGTGAAAGTAAGATTGAAAAACCCAAGGGTGAGATAAAAGAAATGCAATCCATGAGTGGGAAAGAAAAAGAAAGAAAAGAAAGGAAAAATAAAAAAATTTATCTTAGTTTTGGTGATGTTAATAAAGCAATTTTGAACAATAAATCATTGCTGGTTATGATTTACAAAGATATGAATTTAAATGATCAGGCTAATGGAAGTGTCTTTGAGAAAATCCCTATGGAAAGAGGACTCTAACAGGGAGACCCTTTGTCTCATTTTCTATTCATCCTTGTTACTGAATTGCTGTCCAGGTTACTGCACTCTTGGGAAAATGAAGGCAAGTTCAATGGAGGTCGGTTATCCCCCTCACTTACGCACTTACTTTTCACGGATGACATATTAATTTTCTATCGGGCTAACTTAGAGGAGGTTAGAAACGTTCTTAAATGCATTTGAACTTACTGCAAATGGACAGGACAGGCCATGAATGTCGAGAACTCAGGCTATTTTTTCTCGCGAAATGTCATTAGCAAGTCCAAAGCTGTGATCAAAAGCGTCCTTGGAATGAAAAAGCTTAATAAAGATTCTAAGTACCTGGGCTTCCCTCTCTTCTTGGAAAGGAATAAGGTGTGTACGTTTGAAGAGCGGAAAAGAAAATTAGAGACTAGAATTTAAGGGTGGAAAGCTAAGTTGCTGTCCCAAGCAGGTAGGGCTACCCTCGTCAAGCACGTAGCAACATCGATTCCTGTATACACTATGTCAACCTTTCTCCTACCAACAGTATGGTGTGATAATTTTGAAAAATTAGCAAGATCCTTTTTCTGGAATAATGATAATAATGTAACTAGAAGCTTCACACCGATTGCTTGGAGGAAAGTTTGTTCTCCTAAACAGTGTGGAGGTCTTGGTGTCAAAAAGATTTGGAGTTTCAGCAAGGCTTTAATAGCTAAGCTTGGGTGGAGTATGGCCACCAAACAAGACAAACTTTGGGTGAAATCCCTCAAGGTCAAATATTTCCCAAACACCTCTTTCCTGAAATGTAAAAAGAAGAAAGGCTGCTCATGGCTTTGGACTGGGATCTTGCGCACTAAATCCCTTTTAGCTAAAGGTTTTTGCTATCGAGTTGGCATGGGAGATATTGTAAATTTTTGGGAAGATCCATGGATTCCAAACTCCCTGGGGTTCCTACCTAAACCTACTCACCCTTCTGCTCTGAACACCGTAGGAATGGTCAACTCTCTTACGCTGAGTAAGGATTACTAGAATGAAGCCTATCTGGATTCCCTTTTTGATCCAGCATCGGTGGAGAATATTAAAAGAAGCTTCTGGGCTAAAGATGAAGAGAAGGATAAGATAGTGTGGTTGGGATCCAAGACAGGAGCTTTCACTGTTAAGTCAACTTATAACTCGAAGAGAGGTTTAGTGAAAACAACCGCGCATGGTGGAACACTGTCTGGAGAAGCAGACTGCATGAGAGGTCTAAATTATTCCTTTGGAAACTCTCTAATGAAGGGCTCCCAGTGAAGGACAACCTGGTTTCTAGAGGAATCAATGTGGATAGCCAAGAATGCATTCATGGTTGTAACAACAGCGAAAATGAAGTTCATGTTTTCTTCCAATGTGAACTAGAGAAGAGGTTTTGGTTTGCTAATCCTTGGAGTATTAGATGGGAGAGAACAACCTACAATAATTTGGAATCTTTCCTAAATTGTATTGTGGAGCCGCAAGGAGTTCTTCCAGTGCATTTCGATGACAAAGAAGACTTTTTCATGTTCAGATGCATCCTTTTGGAACATATTTAGTGGATTTGAAATCGTGTCATGCATGGGAAAGACATTGAAAGCCTGGAATTTTCCATGCAGACAATCACCATCAGGTTTAATGAAATTAAAGACTCCATCTGGCATGATCTTACGGGCCGTCCAACCATTTAATCCATTAATAGTAGACAAGGTTCGAGCAAATCGATAGTAGGAACATTCAAAATCAACACCGATGCTGCTTTGAGCAAATGAGGAAGCTGTCTGGCCATGGTTGTGAGAAATGCTGCAGGAAACATTCTCCTAATCCGATACTTCAAATGTGTGATTGATATTCCAGAAGTGGCGGAGATGGAAGATATTCTGAAGGCTTTACAAGTGGCTTATAGTTACGGATGGAGTAATATTTGCTTAGAATCTGATGCTTTCGCTGTCATTGATTCCTTAGCTACCAAGAATAGAAAGGCTTTTCACTGGCAAGCTGAGCACCTTGCGAATCTTATATTTCAGTTGACTCCTTTGTATGCTAATATGTCTTTTGTCTGGACTGCGAGAGAGAACAATAGGTGTGCTCACCTAGTTCGACAGTGGGCTAAGAAATTTAGTTTTTTTGGAGAGGTGGATTTATATTCCCTGGCTCCTTATTTTGTAAGTCTGTTGATTCAGGAAAACGATCGTGGTGTAGCTACCTGAATCGAGGTTTGTCTGTTGATGACATTTTCTTTTGGTTTCTCAATGAATCCCAGTTTAAGTAAAAAATAAGTGATTATGTATCAAAATTATATTTAGGTGATATAGTGAAAACAAGCCAAAATTCAAGTCCGTATACTATAATTTACCTATAAGTTCACTGGGGCCGTTTGAGGATTTTCATAGTTCCAAAAGCAAAATGTAAAAAGTAGAACCATTCAAGGGTAAAATGTAATTACACAGAATTAAATATTATTTTCTTGGCAAAGCGCGAAGATTAGCCTTTTATCATTCAACACTTTCATTTACACAAATCAGATGCCTCAATTATTCTATCATGGACCTAAAATTTATTAATAATCCCAACCTCATATGTTATCTTCAATCCAAATAAAAAGAAACAAATTTACATTTTTAATCTTTAAATTGCATGAATAATTAATATTTAAAATTATATTTAATAATTATCGGATTCTAATTAAGTTTATATTTCTGAATAAAATTTTAATATATCATTGACGTTATACTTTATTATTTTTTAAATGTGATTCAAGATACAAAATAAAAAAATATCTGATTTTAAAAATATTAAGTTGTCTTGATATAGGTCCAACAATATATATATAGACATATAAATAATATAATATATATATATTATCCATTCGACATGATGATTTTAAAACTATGTCTTCTTATATTGGTTCTTTGATCATATTAATATGTTGGATTAAAAATTAATTTAGTGGTCAACTATTAGTTTAGTGATAAACTAAAATGATAGATTGGAAAATTGAACTTTATTAGAACATGTTAAATAATAAATATATTTTTACATCTCAACAAAATATATTTTTTTGTTGTTCCTTTTATGTAATTTTCAAATGTTATTCATGTGTAAACATCAAGGTCGACTGCTCACATGATCAAGTGGACAGGTTTTCACGGTATTAAAATAATATATTTAGACATGGGTGTGTGTCCAATTTTATTATAAAGAAGATGCGTCCACTTCATAATGTGAGTACCCAGCTATGGAATTTTTTGTCTTTTATGTAAATATCATGTTATTTAAGCATATATACCAAAATTTATAAGTATACACCAAACTTTATAAATATTATAAAAAATAATGTTTATAGTTAGGTGCTTATATTATGAAGTGGATGGGTCTTTTCTTTAGTAAACTTATATATATATATATATATATATATATTTATTTATTTATTAAAAAAATGTACGATGGACCGTCCGTACCACAACTTCAAGATTGATGAGATTTCTCATACAATAACAACGGACTCGGACTCCATATTTATATATATATATATATATATACGGAAATTTTATGATGAGGACGGTTCGTATGAGGACCGCAGTATTAATGACAATTTTTTATAGTATTAATGATGGTTTCTTAGAAAATCGTCACCAATACTATGAAAAACCGTCACCAATACTGTGGTCGGCATAAGAACCGTCCGCACTATAAACAGACTGTATATATATATATATATATATGGACGTGAAATTGTTATCGGTTAAAACCCAAAATTACTCTCAAACTGCTAATTACCACGTCTATTAACCAAAGGATAGAATGGGCATACAACAAAATGTGACGAATGACAAAGACCTTCGAAAAATGGTCGTACTGACGACACCTCATAAGAACGTGCAAAACAGCTGGGCTGGTTTTTGTGAACAAGCCAAAAAAAAAAAAACATGCATTTTTTGCCAAAAAAACATGCATTTATAAGTTTATAAAGAGACACACGAAATTTCAGCGAAAAGGGAAGATGTATAAGGAACACGAAATTTCAGCAAAAACATGCATTTATAAGTTTATAAAGAGACACACGTGTAAGTTTCAGCAAAAAGGGGAGATGTATAAGGACCACGACAATGATCATCCTGATAATTTTCAAATTTTTGATTTGAAGTGTTTTTGATAAAATTTCTTTTCCCTAATTAATTAAAAGGAAAAGATAAAAGTTAAAGGGTAATTACGTTTTTAACTTTTAAACTATATAACATTTTACATCTCCTATATCCAATATCGTAAAGACACTCACATAAGGTGCTTTCTGAATTATTATTATTATTATTATTATTAGATCCAATTATGAATTTGAGTAAATAAATTTGATAAAAAAATTAGCAAATTAATTTGATAAAATTAATCATGTACAATTTATGTAATTCTGTTTATAATTTTATTTTCTTTATTAATTCTAATATTTTATAATATACATTACTAAAAATTATCGAGTTACGAGGAAAAGTTATAAAATTAAACTAAACCGACAAAAACTTTATAGTTAAAAGGGCCCATGTGAGGGGCTTTATAATTCGGAGAGAGAAATGTAAAAGGTAGAATAACCGGTGCTCTAATACAAGTAAAGAAATCACACGGCGGAATTAATGTGCAACCATATTTTTAACATTTAAACTATACAACTTTTTGCACTTTGTGCCTTATACTTTAAAGTTGCTTATTTCACATTTCTTCCTAAACTATTATTAATATATTATTTTTATTAATTAAGTCCAATCATGAATTGTGAAAGAAAAATTTGATAAAAAACAATTTTTATAGCAGATGGATTTAAAATATACACAATATAAATTTGTTTAGAAAGTTTATTTTTTTATTAATTTTACTATATGCATGACTAATTTTGTTAAGTTATAAGGAAAAGTTACATACCTGTACTAAACTAACAAAAACATAAATAGTTTAAGAAGGCCATATGAGGGGTTTTAAAAGATAGAATAACTCAAAGGTAAAATATAGTTTAGTTCCTTCTTGTCCAATTATGTAAAATTTCCTTTTTAACTTAATAAATATATCTATATCTATTTATATGTAATGATTATCTAATTAGAATATTCTGATTTTTATAAAGATATAACATAAATCAACTCAATCAAATTAAAATAAAAATAATCGATTTATATTGATTAAAACTGTATCGCAATTTTATAAAATCAGTATATTTTGACTAAATCAGAACAGTATATATATATATATATAATATAAAAATGACTTACTCTATAGTTTGTACACCCAATTATGAAATACTTTTATTTATTTATTTATTTATTTTTGCTTTTACCTAATTTTCGAGTGCTATTCAAGTGGATATACATAAAAGATTAAAAGAAAAAAAAAATTCATGATTGGATGGCCACTCTATGAAGTGGGTAGATTCTCTTTTCACCAAAATCATATTATCAGTAATGATTAAATAGGTTATTTTACTTAGAGATAAAATCAATAAATCATATATAATAATAGTAATTTAAATTATTTTTTTATTTATATATTTTAGTACCAAAAACCTAATAAATAAAAATGAACCTATAATGAAACTCAATTAAATTCTGTTTTGGTGTTTATGTAACTTTGAATTTTTAAAAAAGAATAAAAAATTTTATACATTTTCTTACTTAATCTCATTTAATTCTATGCTATATAAATTTTTTACTTCATAAAATAAACTAAGTAGTGCAGAATATCAAAACTCTACATATTAGAATGGAGAAGACATGTTCGCTCTATAGTATGAGTGCCATATATACTTTTTGTTATTTTTAATGTAATTTTCAAGTGTTATTCAGACATGTATATCCAAATTTACAAATATACATCAAAATTTATGGAAGTTACATAGAAGAAAAAAAATCAATACATACTTTACAAGGAAAAAAATAAAATTATGTTATTATTTCCAATCTTGTTTTGGATGATTGGATTTGTTCTGTCGTATACATATACAGGATACAACTATGAGCTTTAGTAGCACTCGCATACAGTGAAATGTTAAAATATCCAAACTTGTAAAAAGAAAGCATCTTCCAAGTGAAAACAAAATGGCAATAATTCCAAATCCAAGCATCTTTATGAAATGACCTTTCAATTAGAAGAAAGCGAAGGAAAAGAATGCAAAATGAAAGCATCTTCCACGTGAAAATAAAATGGCAATAATTATGTATCCAAGCAAGTATCTTTTTGAAATGACCATTCAATTAGAAAAAAGCGTAGGAAAGGAATGCAAAATGAAAACATCTTCCACGTGAAAATAAAATGGCAATAATTATGTATCCAAGCATCTTTTTGGATAGACCACTCAATTGGAAGAATCGATCTGGGTGTTTGTGAGAATAGGTTATAGGTCGCCTACCACACCTTGGACCACACCTTCTCTTGCTGCACCTTCATGCTGAAAAAACTCACAAAGTTGAATCACAAAACGTCAAAATTAATGTTGGCATCACGAAGCATTAAAATAAAAGCTTAATGTTTCAAAGCTTAACATGTCGGAATCACAAAGTTAAATCACAAACCATGGGACTTACCTAGCAAGCTCATGAAGCTGTCTGAATATGAAGTCTGCTGGAAAACTAGTCCAGTTGAGGGAAGCAGTTTCATATTGAGATAATGCATTCTGTGTGCTACTACTTGCAACTATAGAACATCAATGCTCTTAATTTGCCCTTGGAAATGTGAAGCAAAAAGTGTTGAGTATGCACTGCACGAGCATTTTGACGACATGATTTAACACGATGATATATACAATGTTAGCATTTTTTGGGTATAGCAATACCGTTCACAAAGGTCAAAGGGATTTTGGGTATAGCAGAACTACTCACAAATGTCAAATGGTAAAGATGCCAAGTATAAAAGTGGGGAGATATTGTCAAAATGATAAAAGGTTAGTGGTGAAAAACCATTTTGATTATATATATATATATATATATTTATTGCACATACATAAATAATATAATAAAAGAATTATGAAAAAGAATTATAAAAAACAATAATTATAATTATCAGATCTATTAAATTATTTTTTATAATCTAATAACTGTCTATGGTTATTTTTTCTTTCTATTGTTTCTCTCAATAAAACTTTTATAGAATCATTTGCTTAATATATTTTTATATTCTATTTTTTTAATTTTTTTTTTTTAGTTTTCACTTTTTTCATCCCTTATTTTTTCACATTATAATTCATTAATACACTTAAAATATTTATCTACAATCTTTTAGTAATATATTAATTCTAATTTAACTGGAATTGTGAATATTTAATACAATTAGCTCATAATAGAAAATGATGCAATTAAAACAAAAACAGAAATACTTATTTATGTAGATAGTGCGAAGAGTAGGGATTCAAGACCGTCACTAACACCAAAGAGTATTTTGAATTCTAGAGAGGTTAAATTCCATTAAAAACGAGCTCACAAGCTTCGTCAAAACCAAATTACAAGAAAGAAACTAATCTGCCCAAGGAAAAAGACGGTTTTCTTTTAATAGCAAAATAAAATGTAAAGGGAGACGTTTTAACTAACAATCTCAAAACTAAACTAAAATGATTCAAGCAAACAAGTAAAATGAAATAATGTGTAGCATAGCGACTTTAAATTCAAATAAGAGCTTTGTCCCCAGATCGTTTTCACTCATTTTTCATCTGCACAATTTCTTCCCCACCAGAAAACGACTCACCTCTAAGTGTCTCAAGGAGAAGAAAGGCATCGTCTGGAGGGTAATACGGAGAAACATTAACAACATTGAATGTCAGAGAAATCTTCAAATCGGTTGGAAGATCTACAATATATACATTGTCAACCAAGTTTTTGTGAAACGGTTTCCTGAACAATTATTCTTATTCTTATTATTATTGTCAATTAAGTCCAATTTATGAATTGCTGTAGATAGATTTGATAAAACAAATAACTGTAGTAAATAAATTTGATGAAATTAAACTTACACGATTTATATAGCTCTGTTTAGCAACTACTTTTTTAATTATTATTATTATTAATTTTACTATTGGATAATATGCATGACAAATAATTATCAAGTTATAAGGAAAAATTACATAATTGAGCTAAACTATCGAAAACTTTATAGCTCGAGTGCCCCATGTGAGGGGTCTTATAGTTTGGAGGGCAAAGTATAAAAGAAAGAGTAACCGATGCTTTTGTACAGTTAAAGGAACCCTATAGAGGAATTTATGTATAACTATATTTAACCTTTTTAACCATACAACTTTTTACATTTAAAGTTGCTCACATTACATTTCTTCTTGAACTGTTATTATTATCTATTTTGTTAATTAAGTCTAATAATGAATTGTGATAAAAAAAAAATTTGATAAAAGTTTTTTTTTTTTTTTTTTTTAGTAAATGGATTTGATGAATTTAAATATGCCAATATAAATTTGCTTAGAAATTTTTTCTTTATCTATTAATTTTACTATTGGACAATAAGCAAGACTAATTTTATTAAGTTGACAACAAAAAATTACATAATCATGCACTAAACTGATAGAATGTAGAATAATTCAATAGTAAAATATAGTTTATTTAAGTTTAACTCAATTATGTAATTTTTCCTTATAACTTGTAAATATATGTAGATGTACATGTAAATATAAATATATATATATATATATATACTGTAATTTTGTGGTGCAAACGGTGCGCACCATGTTATGGTGCAAAGCATCAAGTGCGGACTGTTTCAAAGATAATTGTTTTTGAAGAAATCATCATCAATATTTATCTTTGTATAATAGTATCGATAACAATTTCTCTAAAAGCCGTCATCTTTGTAAAAATCCACATGATACAAACCTGCCGACATTCGCACTATAGAAATATGCTTTGACAAATATAAAAAATTAAAAGAATGTTAACAACAAATTTTCAAAAATAAAGGTGTAAATGAAAGTAAATGAAATTTGTTATAAAGAACTTAAGCAAAACAAATTTAGTGAAATGGTGAGGACTTATTTTCAAATAAAATCGTTGTCAATGGCTTTCTTATGCACCATTATTATAATATTTAATTATTTTTTTAATTATTTTTATTAATTTTTTAAGTTTTCTTTTTTAATTTTTGCTTGAAGGGAGTATATTTGATTTATACATGTGTATGGTCCGCACCCTATAATAACTCTCTGTATATGTAAATATATATATACATATATATATATTTGTAATCAATCTATTATTGTTAAATTATATTTGCCAAAAACTTTGACATTATCTTTTTTTTCCTAACAATTTTTACAAGGAAATGTTAAATTATATTTGCCAAAAACTTTGACATTATCTTTTTTTTTTTCCTAAGAATTGTTACAAGGAAATATATATATACATATATAGTTTCATTTTAACTCTACTTTTCAGGTTGTTATTGTTTTTCATTGGAGGATATTGTTGAAGTTCATGATTACTCAAAGTATGTTATGCACACTCAATTGAAGGAATAACTCTTTCATATCTTTTGTATTTCATCAATAACATATTTATACAAGTCAGTAAGTATAAGATAACGTTAGCAACAAATAATAACTTATTAACATCATCTTGAATTTAAGGACTTCTTGGATAATTGTTGGAGATAATTACCTTATCACTCGGTTGGTTATTATTCCTTCATCACTTGCTTGTTAATGATGCTGTGGAGTCGTTGATTGTTGTCTATCAAGCCCCCTCAAATGTAGGAGTCGAATAGTGTGAACTCGTTTGGTGCGTAGCCTAGGGAATAAGAAGGAAGGCAATGACTAGGTGAAAATATTGTATATGATTTCGAGAGGACAAGTAGCAAGTAACCAATTAACCCTGTGATACTTTTCACAGATCAAATAGAAATCAACCTCTATATGTTTTATCAATTCTACTACACAGGAAACCAAGCTTCAATAAGCTGGATGAAAGTTATTCAAACCACACTCACGAAGCTTGTTTGAACCCTTATAGTGATTTTTGCAGAAGATATACATGTTGTGGAAACATTGGATAAAGCTCAAAGGCTGCTCCATATTTATTGTGTTTAAGTTCTCTATGAAAAAATGCATTTTTTATATCCAATTGATGAACTTGCCATTTTGAAGATGCCGCAATTGATAAAATTAGGCGAATGTGGTAGGTTTCACAATTGAACTGAAGGTTTCTTCATAATCAATTTCTTCTATTTTAGAGATTTCTTTTGCAACCAACCTTATCTTGTAGCAGTTTAATGTTTCGTCATCTTCTATTTTGGTTCGAAAGACCCATTTAAAACAAACTACATTTGTATGTACAGATCTTGGAACTAGTGTCTAAGTTTTGTTTTGGTGGATAGAATGTAATTCTTCTTTCATTGCATTTGACCATTTTGAATATTTTAAGGCGATGTATATAGTTTTTGGTTCAAGAACTATGGAAGTGAGAAGAACAGTACGGGATGGTTTAATTCAATTTGTCTTTTTGGTGATCACATAATTGCTTAAGTATTAACATGGGATGGTTATGGGTCAAAATCAAACTTGAGCATTGGTGGATTGGTGGATTGGTGGATTGGTGGAAGGATTGAATGATTAATTTTGGTTTAACTTATGAGGTTGTATGGAAATTTGGTAAAGGGCTTACACTCTTCTCTGATAACATATTGCAGTTCATGATTACTCAAAGTATGTTGTACACGCACAATTGAAGAAATAACTCATTCACTATCTATTTGATTTCATCAATAATATATTTATATAGGTCAATAAATATATGATAACCTTAGCGGCTAATAATAACTTATCAACATCATTTTGCATTTAAAGGACTCCTTGGATAACTATTGAAGATAATTCCCTTATTGCTCGGTGTTTTTTTTTTTTTTTTTTTTTCCCTTCATCAACAACTTGTTGATGACGTTTTAGAGTCGTTAACTGTTGTTTATCATATATTAAAAAATTGTTAATGTTAAATGGCAAATTTATGAATTCTTTTGCACCAAAAAATAAAAAATAAAAAAAATAAAATAGTTGAATTACGTATAGTAACATAACAAGACATGCTTTTTTCCCCCAAAAACAAATAACAAAACATGTTGCATTTTAATACATATGTTTAAATCTCTCAAAAAAAAAAAAATTGGAAATAAAATTGATCCTAGTTTTTGAGTTTGCTCTTTGAATTATATTTAAGGAATATTTCCTTTATGCTTTTTGAGATTTGAGTTAATTATAAAAACATCTCTAAAATTTTGGAAAAATCATTTAAGCCATCTAGAGCAAGCTTGCAAATATAATTTGGTTGTAGCTAAAGATAAGGAATGCACACATGCAGCAAGGTTTCTATCAGGTTGATCTGTTGATTTTATTATTAAGTTCTTTATTATAAGCTATTAAATCGCCCCGTAAGCTATTATTTAAAATTTCATTTATAGCACATCAAGTCTATAGATGTTTCACTTTTCCCAATTAGGGTTTTAGAGTCTTACTAAATTATATTAAATCTTCTTTTTTTATTTTTAAATCTCAACTATTAAAGCGACTAATGGTATACAGCAAATGACCTAATGATAAAACCATCAAGTCAACCTGATATGAGCGTAACTCTACATATATATATATATATATCCATATAGTCAGGCTCATGCTCAAATCATGTTCTTAATATTAGGATTAACATCTGAATTTTCTTTTTTAATGAATGGATCGCATCAAGGGTTGGAATTTAATATTACATTTATTAATCTTCAAATCTTGATAGGGTACACTTTTTCCAAATAAGATCTTAGTATATCACTAAACATATATGTGACTACTTTTTAAATTTAAATTCTAACGTTAATGTGATCTAATAGCTAATAAAAGAAGACTTAGTTTTAATCATCAAGTCTTCTAATGTGAGTTTGACTCTACATAATATATTTATAATATAAATATATATAGACAACTATGCTAAAATCAAGTCGTTAATATTAGACCTAATGTCAAGACTTTTTTTTTTTAGTCTTTAAATTATATTAATGGTTAATATTTAAAATTATATTTTATTAATCACTAGGTTTCTACAGGGTCCGTTTTCTTTAAATAGAATTTTAGTGTATGTCATTATAATCATATTTTACTATTTTTTGAATTTTAAATTATTAATCTTGACGTGATCCAAGGGCCAATTAAAGAAAATTTAATTTTAAAAATATTAAGTTGTTTTGATATGAGCATGACTATATATGTACAAATAATATAATATATATATATATATATATCGAGAGAGAGAGAGAGAGAGAGAGGAGTCATTCGGTTGACGTGATGATTTCAACACTAGATCTTCCTATATTAGTTCTTTGATCACATTAATGGGTAATATTAAATTTTACTTAATGGTTAAATATAAGTTTAATGATATATAAAAATGATAGTTAGAGAAAGTGAATCTTATTAGGATTTGTTGAACCTTAAATATATTTTTAGGATTAAAAGATTCGAACAAAAAATCCAACTTCATGTAAATATGGTTATATATATTTATAAGTTCTGACGGTAAAATCCTCATATCGACTTGACATATATATATACATATATACAATTTTATTATAAAGAAAAGCTATGTGCTCTATAACGTGAGCACTCAATCATAAATTATCCTTTTTTTATTTATTTATTTTTATTTTTATGTAATTTTGTAGTGCTATTCAAGCGTATACACCAAAATTTACGAAAATCACATAAAAGAAAAAAAAAAAATCTAGATTGGCCCTCGCACGATGAAGTGGACAAGTCTTTTTAATATTAAAACAAAACCCTCTGTGTGTGTGTGTGTGTGTGTGTGTATAATTATAGAGAAGAGGGATTATCTTCAATATATATACATGTGTGTGTATCCAGTTTTACCATAAAGAAGACGTGTCCACTCAACAGTGTGAGTACCCAACTATGGCATTTTTTGTTTTTTTCTTTTATGTAAATATCAAGTGTTATTCAAGTTTACATACCAAAATTTATAAGTATACACACAAAAGTTTATAAACAATTACATAAGAGAAAAAAATTTCATCGTTAGGTGCTCATAGAGTGGACAGTTCTTCTCTATAATAAAATCATTTGCATATATACATCATATATATATATATATAGAAAATCTCTTCTATGGAAAATTTTAGATGAATTTCATCCCACGGAATAGTAGAAAAGATTATTTTTTTAAAAATATAATCATCTATTACATTTAAAAACGAGGATAATATAAAAAATTATCGTTTTTACTACTGCTCCAAATGAAATTCGTTGGAGACTTCTTGCAATTGAGAATATTATTTTATATATATATATATATATATATTATATGTTTATGGACAGAAGGTAGAAATGTTATTGATTAATACCCATAATAACCCTCAAACCGTTAATTGCCACCTTTATTAACCAAAGGGTAGAATGGGCAAACAATGAAATGTGACGAATGACAAAGACATTCTGAAAAATGGCTGTGCTGGCAACACCTCGAGAAAACGTGGAACAGTGGGCTCTTCCATGACAGCCTACAAAACATGCACACATAAGTTAATAAAGAGACACAGACTCGCGGAAGCTCAGTGGTTAGCACACCACAGCCCGGCCAGTGGAAGTTGAGTTCGAATCTTTGGGAGGAAGGGGATGCCAGGCCCAGAGGGCATAGCAAAAAACCAAAAAAAAAATTCATAAAGAGACGCGAAATTGGACCATGAGTAGAGATGTGTAACTTTCAGCAAAAAAAAGGAGATGTGGAAGGAGCAATTATTTGTGATAATTTTTAGATTTTGAATTTGAAATTCAGCGATGAAATTTCATTTTATAAATAAAAATATAAAAATAAAAGGGCAACTATATTTATGCTATAAAGTTGCTCACAGAATGGTGCTTTATGAACTATTATTATTAGTGTTAATTATATCCAATCAGAAATTGAGATAGATAAATTTGATAAAAGAAAATTATAGCAAATTAATTAGCAAGCATAAGATAACATATTAATTAGCAAATTAAATTATATCCTATCTTTTGTATTGCATCAATAGCATATTTATATAACTTAGCAAGCATAAGATAACCTTAGCAACTAATAATAGCTTATCAACATCATTTTGCATTTAAAGGACTTCTTGGATAACTGTGGGAGATCGTTCAATGATCACTCCATTGGTTCTTCTTTCCTTCGTCAACAGCTTGTTAGTGATGTTGTAAAGTCGTCAACTGTAGTCTATCAGATATTAAAAATTATTAATGCCAAATGACAATTTTATGAATTCTTTTTTTTTTTTTTTCATACAGAAATAGTTGAATGACATATAATGACATAACATGACATGTTTTTGGCAGAAAAACAAATAGTAATAATAATAATATGTTGCATTATAATATATATATGTTTAAATCTCTCCCAAAAGAAAATTAGGAAAAAAAAAAGATGATACCACTTTTCACGGGTGCTCCTTTTTGGGTTTGCTACTTGAATTATATTTAAGGAATATTTGATTTACACTTTTTTTAAATTTTAGTTAAATATAAAAATATCCCAAGGTTTTCAAAAAGTCGTTTATACCCGCTAGAGCAAGCTTGCAGATATAAGTTACTGGTAGCTAAAGGTAAGGAATGCATATATGCAACAGGGTTTTTATCAAGTTGGTATGCTAATTTTGTCATTAGATTCTTAATTGTAAATCATTAAATTGTTCCAAAAACTATTAATTAAAATATTATTTATGATTAATCGGGTCTTTACATATTTTATTTTTTGTGGGGGCTTTAATATTTTGTTAAATTTGTATTTAGATTTTTTTTTTTAAATCCTAATTGTTAAACCAATTCAATGGTATACAACAAATCATCTAATGATAAAACAATCTGGTTAACCTGATATAACTTTACTTTTATTTATATATATATATATATATATATATAAATACAAGCTTAAATCACATCTTTAATATTAGAAAAAATATCGAAACTTTTTTTTTAGTTCATGAATTCATCAAACGTTAGAAATTAAAATTATATTTATTAATATTCGAATTCTAATAAGATTCAATTTTTCTAAACAGAATTTCAATATGTAATCGAACAAATATTTGACTACTTTTTAAATTTTAAATTCTATCTTTAATATGATTAAAGGGCTAATAAAGAAAAACATGTTTTTACGCATTACATCTTTTTATGTCATAAATATATTTATAATATATATAGATTTTTTTTTTTTAGTCTTTAAGTTTCATTAATGAATAATATTTAAAATTATATTTATTAATCAATGGATTATGGAAAAGTTAATTTTTGTTTTAAGTTGGATTTTAATATGCCATTAAAATCATATTTTATTATTTTTTAATTTTAAATCGTAACTCTTAATGCGACTAGTAAAAAAAGATCTGATTTTGAAAATATTAAGTTATCTTTTTGTGAGTCTAACTATTTATATAAATATATAAATAATATAATATATATATATATTCATTTGGCCGATATGCTGATTTTAATATCAAATCTTCCTATATTAATTCTTGATCACATTAATAAGCAGGAATGAAATTTTATTTATTGATCAAATATAAATTTAATAATATGTTAAAATAATAACTAAGGAAAATAAACTTTATTAGGATTCATTGAATCATAAATACATTTTTATATCTCAACAAAACGATTTGAAAATTATAAAAAGAAATTTTGACGGTAAAACTCTTAGATCGATTTAATATAAATCTGATTACATATATATATATATATATATAGAAAAAAACCTATGCACTCTATAGTGTCAGCACCCAACTATAAATTATTTTTTTTTAATTTTTGCTTTTGTTTTTACTTTTATGTAATTTTTAAGTAATACTCAAGTGTACACACTAAAATTTATGAAAATCACATAAAAGGAAAAAAAACAATTCATGATTGGGTGCTCACTCTGTGAAGTGGAAAAGTCTTCTCAATATTAAAACCATATATATATATATATATATATATACACATTTATATGACTATAGAAAAGATGAATCCTCTTTTTATATATGTGTGTGTGTATTTAGTTTTAGTATAAAGAAGATATGATCACTTCACCATACCCAAACTATGGAATTTTTTGCTTTCTTTTATGTAAATATCAAGTGTGTATATCAAAATTTATAAGTACATACCAAAATTTATGAAAGTTATATTAAAAAAAGTTTATAGTTATTTGCTTAGAGGACAAGTATTTTCTATAATAAAATCATATATATATTATACACACACATATATATATATATAAAGAAAGTTTTTCTGTAAAAAATATCAAATGAATTTCATTCCGAACAGTGATAAAGATGATAATTGTTTTAAAAATTATCATTATCTATTGCATTTACATATAATGATAATTCTTTACCACTGTTTCCTATGAAATTCATTCAAAATTTCTCATGTGAAAATTATTACACATGTATATATGTAAAATTTATTCAGAATTTTTCAGAATTAATATATATATATATGTAGAATAATATTATCGTGCAGTTTGTCTATTTACATATCCACATTAAAATTAAAATTTTAAATATTAATTTTGCTGTATATATATAATAAAATTAATATTTTTTTAAAAATATAGATTTATATACCAACAATTAAATAGTAAAAACTCCCTGCACGCCAAAGACGTGTAAACAACACATTTTTCATAAAAATGGCCGTGCAGCACCTCAAGACAACGTACAACACAAAAGCTCTTATGTTCATGAACGAGCCAAACAACACCCATATTTAAGTTGATAAAGAGACATGAAATTGGACCACTAAAAACTCCTTCTTCTTTTTTGTGGTAGTTTTTGCAGCATTTGCTGCACTGCAACTCGAACTGGGGCAGGGAGGAGGCAGAAGCATGGACCAGTAAAAACTCCTTATACGCAAAAAACGTGTAGACAACACATTTTTCATAAATATGGCTGTGCTGACAGCACCTCAAGAAAACGTACAACACGAGGGCTCTTCTTTTCATGAACGAGCCAAACAACACGCATATTTAAATTTATAAAGAGACATCAAATTGGACCGCGAGGAGACGTGTAGCTTACGGCAAAAAAGGGGGAGATGTGTCAGGCCGTAACAATAATAATCATAAATGATAATTTTTATATTTTAAATTTGCAAATTGGTGATAAAATTTTATTTTTTTAATTAATAAAAAAATAAAAGAATCAGATTTTTTTTTGTTTTTTTACTAATTTTACAATTAAATAATATGCATGACTAATAATTATCAACTGAGAAGGAAAAATTATAAAACTGACTAAACTGACAAACACTTTAGAGTTAAAAGGCCAACACTTTAGAGTTAAAAGGCCATGTGATGGGTTTTATAATTCAGAGGGAAACAATGTGATGGGTTCAATGATCCACATGTGATGTGATGGGTTTTATAATTCAAGAAAGTATAAAAGGTATAATAATTGGTACTCTGATACTTTACCACTATATCTTGTCACACTTTCAGCCTCATGCTATAGTTGTTCTTATCACATTTTTTCCTTAACTATCATTATTATATTAATTTTGTCAATTAAATCTAATTATGAACTCGATAAAAAATTTGAAAAAAATTTGAATTTTCATTTAATAAATACATTTAATAAATTTAAAATATAGAAACTATAAATTTGTTTAAAAATGTATTTTTTTTAAAAATATTTCATTTAAACCTTTTCAGTTTTATATTAATTTTAATTTATTTTTTTAAATTTTAAAAATTATAATTGATATATTTATAAAAGATGTAGATTAAATTATTTTGAAAGATGTGAATGAAATAAAAAAAAATAAAATAAAATTGTTTGAAACTTTAGAAAAGATAAATGATATTTTTTAAATCTTAAAAACTAAATTGAAATTAATATAAATCCGAAAAGGTGTAGATGAAATATTTTCTCTTTTTAATTTCTATTAATTATTTTTGAACAATATGCATGATGAATTATATTAAGTTATAAGAAAAAATTACTTAATTGTACTTAAGTAATAAAAATATAATGGGGCAAGATGGTCATGTGAGGGGTTTTAAAAGGTAGAATAGTTCAGTGCTAAACTATAGTTTAGTCCAGTCTGTACACATATAAAATATATATATATATATATATATATATATATATTTTAAAACGTCGATTTTGGTACTGATTCGCATATAGATAGATCACACCGTAAAAATACCCTATGTACATATATATACATATACACACACCTTTATAAAAGTCAAAATATAGTTTATAATATATGTATACATGTTTATTTATAATATAGAGAGGACTTACCCACTCTATAGTCTGTGTACCCAATTAAGATTTTTTTTTTCCTTTATGTAATTTTTAAGTGCTATTCAAGTGTATACACATAAATTTATGAGTATATATTTAAGTTTATGAAAATCACATAGAAGATAAAAAAAATTTCATGCTTGGATGGTCAAAGTGGAAAGGTACTTTTTATATCAAAATTGTATATATATATATACACAAATACTGTCAATAATGATCTAACAGATTATCTGGTTTACTTTTATTATTAGCTATTTATAAATAGAATTGGTAAATTATATATAATAATATTAAATTAAATTATTTTTATTTTGTTTTTAATAGAAAAAATCTAATAAGAAAAGTGAGCTCTATAATGATGGCTAAATTAATTCTTCTTTGATGTTTAAATAACTTTGAATTTTTCATTAGAAATAAATTTGAAAATTTTATACATATTCTCCTTTAATTCCGTTTTATTTTGTGTCATATCAATTTTTGATACCATAAAATAAGTTAAGCAGTATACTAAATCAAAATTCTACATATTATTATTGAGAAGATATGTTTGCTTTATAGCATTAGTACTCTATTCTAAAATTTTCTTAATATAATTTTCACATGTTATTCAAATTTAGATATTCAAATTTACGAGTATAAATCAAAATTTATGTAAATTACGTAAAAGAAAAAAATTATGGAAATTCATAAATCTGAGGGTTTGTGAGAAGAGTTTATCTTATCGCATAGTTTTTATTTATTTATTTAACTTAAAAAACTATAACATGTTTTGAAACAAATTTATTTAAAAATATAAATTTATAAAACTTTCAAGTGTCAATTTAATTTTTGCTAAATTGTTAAAAAAATTAATTTTTACTAAAAAAAAATGAAACAAGGCATTTAAAAATAATTTAATTTTATAAGGATATAAAAGTAATTTAATTTACCATCAAAGAGTATAGATAATTTATTATAAATTTTAAAAATAATTTTATATTTATCTCAAAGCTCAGAAGGTGTAAATGAAATATTTTTTTATATTTATGGAGATATAAAGAAAAAAGCTACTTATAAATCTATTATTGTAGAGTGGTATATCAGTCAAAAGAGGTCACGATAACCAATCGGTCCTTCTTAAACCCAAACTAGAGGTGGGCATGGTTCAGTTCAGTTCGGTTTTAATTGAAATTTATAACCAAATCGAGCATTTAGTTTTGCTTTATGATCTTAATCAAACCAAACCAATAAAAAAAAAAAAAAAGCAAACTTCAATCGAACTGAATGGTTCGGTTTTCAATTGGTTAGTTTGGACCTATTATTTTAGGTCTGTTTTTATACTAGATTTACCAATTTGGTATCAAGTTATACCAAATTTTCAAATAAAAGGTTTTTGGTTTGAGATGTGGACCTAATATTACCACAACTAGTTTAGCATAAGTAAATAAATAAAAGAAAAAGATTACTAAGCATACATGTTTTGAATTACATATGTTTAAGTTTAGCCTAATAAATTACAAATACAAACATCTAATTGACGCAATTACAAACACAAAGTTACAAAAACTGACAATATAAAGCACAAACAGTTCCATACTTCTATTATTTTTAGAATACAACAAACATTACCATCATCAATATACATAAAATAAAAAATAAAAATAAAAAGAATGTCTAGAGAGAAATACAAAGTTTCAAAGAAAAACAAAGTCCAAAACTACCTCTAATTTCCAAAGAAAAACAAAGTCCAAAACTACCTCTAATTTCCAAATCTCCCACTTCAAAGCTAAAAACTACCTCCAAATCTATCCTCGGAGTCCTCCAAACTTCAAAGTTCAAACAATAAGCACTCTTACAATTATAAAGGAAGGAACGCCAAAATAAATTAAACTAATAATGTAATGATTAATAAAAAAAAATAATAATAATAAAACAAAAAGAGTTGCCGTAGATAGATATAAAAGCCTCCAAGACCCTCTACTCTATAATGTACGAGCACAATCAATCTTTTTTTTTTTTTTTTTTTACTACTATTAGGCGCTGTTCTTTGTAGGGCCGGAGCCAGAATTTCTAGATAATGGGGCAAGTGTAAATCTATATAAGATTTATATAATATATAAAAATAAAATAATTAATGTCATGTGTTATTATAATATTCTTCTAAATTTTTTCAAAATAATAAAAAAATTATTTATTATTATTATTTATAGTCATAACAAAATATTAATCAATATTAAATAAATCAACTATTTAAAAGTATGAAATTTTTTATCTTTTATTGTTGTAACGTAAAATATATAAAATTTATTATTATAACCATTATATATATATATATATATATAAGACATAGAGTGTTTCTACATATACAATAGATTTGGACGTGAATTGAAAAAAAATTGAATGAAAGAGTATAAAATTTTTACCTTTTATTGTTTGTACCAAAAAAATATATTTTTATTATAATAATATTATATATGATATACCGTGTATTTGCATATATATGTTTCTCTTAATCAAATGTATTTTAAATATTTTTACATACACAAATATGATACTATGAAAATTAATAAATATATCTCCATATTTTAACACAAAAAAATTTACATAAACAATATAATTTTATTTTATCAGTGAAAAAATTTAAGATATCTTTTTCATAATATAATTGTTAATCGTGACAAAGTAAGATTTATATTCAAATCTAATTATTTGATTTTATTTTATTTAAGACTGATGATGCATCTAATGTTGCTAATTTAAGAAAATTATGAGACTGATGATGCGTCTAGGACTATTGTTTCGGATAGGGATGCTAAGTTCTTAAGTTATTTTTGGAAAACTTTGTGGTTTAAATTAGGAACTAAGCTTTTATTTTCAACTATTTGTCATCCACAAATTGATGGACAAACTGAAGTAGTAAATAGAACTTTGTTTGCATTGTTAAGGGCTTTAATTAGTATAAATTTAAGAACATAGGAAGAATGTTTGCCACATGTTGAATTTGCTTATAATAAATCTGTAAATTCAGTGACTAAATATACTCCATTTGAGATTGTTTATGGTTTTAATCATTTAACTCCATTAAATTTAACACATTTTCCTTTAAATGAATGTGCTAATCTAGATGGAAAACAAAAAGCTAATTTTGTGAAACAAATTCATGAGAAGACTAAGGCAAATATTGAGAGGAGAACGGAACAATATGCAAGGAATGCAAATCAAGGCCGAATAAAAGTTCTTTTTGAACCTGGAGATTGGGTTTGGTTGCATTTAAGGAAAAAGAGGTTTCCCGAACAAAGAAAGTCCAAGCTTATACCACAAAGAGATGAACTTTTTCAAGTTTTGGAGAGGATTAATGAAAATGCCTATAAGCTTGACTTACCGGGTGAGTATAATGTTAGTGTCACATTTAATGTTGATGACTTATCTCCTTTTGCTGCAGGTGATGATTTTAAGGCAAATTCTTTTCAAGAGGAGGGGAATGATGAGAATCCGCCCGCATCCGCTCAATCTACAACCCGCTGGGGTGCGGATCCTATGCAAATGAAGACATGGTCAATCACTAGGGAACAAGCTAGAAAATTCATGGATAATCTGGTTAGCTTCATCCAAGAAGTAATTCAATCACAAAAGGGCATGACAATACCCGAAGATCCGAAGCCTATTTTAAGCATCCAAGTAGTGGAGACTAGTATAGACCCGAGGAGCTGTTTTGGTACATTCGTGGACTCCAGGCATCAAGGACTGGATCCAACACTTCACAGAGTCAATGGATATCACTAAGAGGTCATGGACTTAAGTCAAGTTAGAATTAAAAGCAACCAAAGAAGCTATTTGCGCATGGAAGGGAAATTTGGCCATAAATGTTGTTTTTGCCGCTAGCTTTGCTATATTTTGGTGATTCAGCTCTTCTCTTTATTCCAATCAAGGAAAATGTATGGGAATCATTATTAATCCTATTTGGTATCCTCCATGGCATATGGAAACTGATTTGGAGCCCAAACAAGCTAGAGATTGGTCAAAGATAGCTTAGTTATTAAACTAGTCAACTAGTTTCCTAATTTGAACATTGTCTTTTTGTTTTAGGAAACTAGCTTTTATTTTTATTTTTATTTATTTATTTGCTAAACAAATTAACTTAGAAAATTTATTATTTTGTTATTTCAATTGTGAATTAATTAATTCCTAATTCAAAATAACGGAATTAATTAATCCAACTAAGTTTAGGAAAGCTTATGAATTTCGACCACACTTGTTGTTTGCTTATTGTTAGCCAAATTCAAACTTTGTTTTTAGGGTTTATTGTTTTGTAACCTTAGCCTATTTAAAGGCTAATTTTTCAATGAGAATGCATATTTGATATTATACAAAAAATTATTTATGAGATTGAATTCTCTTTGTTCTCTTTGAACACCTAAAACACTTAATGGAAATCAAGTGTTTTAGTTTGACTTATCAATAGCACTTCCATCACCTATTGTGGCGTCTTCATTATATACCAAGATTTCTATTCATAGGTTGGTTAGGGGTTAAGGTGACCATTAGAACTTGAACATAATTAAGATCCGAGCTAATATAATACGGGTTTAAGAGCCGGTCGTCTTAAGTTGGTATCAAACTCCTCTTTGGTCCAAGATTAAATGGAGGGTGTGGACTATGAGAGCTTTATCTTTCAGGCTTGGAGTTCTCACGATTTAACCTTGGAGTCTTTATTTTAATCTAGATACTAAGAAATCTTCTTGTAGATAAGTTTAGGTTCGTTTATATGGTTTGAGCTAGGCCGACTGGCATCTCAAATTCTCACATTTAGTAAAAAGAATTGTCATCCCTTTAAAAATTGATCAGGCTACAACTTTAGGTGATGTAGTTCATCATGCAAGAATCATGATTGATATACTTCATCTTTCTAGATAGGTCCTTAGTTTTTTCTAACTTGTTCAGGATGATGGGAATGTTAAAATTTATTTATCTTATTAGAATTTTCTTAGTTTTGAAATTTTGGCAAAAATATTAGTCATTCAGTCTCTTCCTATCATTTTGTCAAAAAGTAATGGAATAACGCCCAGTGCAAAAAAGTTTAGCCAATAAGGTTGTGATATTGGATGAAAATGTTGTTGATCAGTGGGTTGATCCTCTTGTTGCTTCTATGCCAAAATCTAAGCCAGTTACTAGCAAGAATTCTTTTGAAGTTCTGGCTAATGATGACGTTGAGTTGTAGATGCATCAACCTATGATATACTTTATAAACCTGCTTCAAATTCTTCCCATGGTTTTCACATTTCTTCTGTGAGAAAGGTTGCAGTGTTTTCACATCCCAAAATTGTTCATTCTCACATCCCAAGATTGTTCATTCTTGAGCTGATGAGGATGAGGAAGATGATGATGAGTCTTAGAGTCCTCATTCTAAAAGCAATAATTCTGCAAGTGCCAATCACAGTGATCAAATTTAGCCTCTAATTGTTGTTCTTTATGAGCAATAGGCTTTCTAGCTTGGGAAAACTTGTTTTTGGTTAGCAGTTGCTTCATTCTCCCTTTATGTTCTACTTGCACTTTTGAAGCTGAATTATTGATTGCAATTCATGTTTTTCAATTGGCTGAATCTTTTTCTTCTGACAAGGTCTAGCTTGAGTGTGATTCCTTATATGTTGTTAGTCTGTTGCACTCTTGGTCTAAGTTGGTTGCTTGGAGTCTTCGAGCTTGATGGCTTAAATATTTGCATTGCGCCAATCAAATTAGCTTCTATTGTTCTCATTTTTTTCAGAAGTAAACTTAGTTGCTAGCATCCTTTCCAAAATGGCTATAAGAGTTCCTTCCTTGTTTACATGCATTGTTTGCCGAACTACTATATTTAGGCTCATCATAATGACTTGCTTGGGGGTCACTCTTATAGGCCTATTTCTTTGGGGTTTTATATTCTTTACTTAGATGGCCTTGTTTTGACTTTTTCTTAGTGTTTTATTTTTTTTTCTTGGATGGCTTTTGGCTTTTTCTCTTGATTTTTATTAAATCTTATACTTATTTTTGCTTTTGAGGTTATCCTCTCTTGGGATTTTTACTCAAAAGGGTTTTAATAAGGTCGGTTGTAATGTTATGGTTATTTTTAGCTCTTTTGGCTTTATCTTCTTTAATTTATTTTCGCCAGTTTTATCTTGGTGAGGTTAGGGGTGCCAACCTATTTAGGATGTCCTCCTCTTCTTGATTCTTCTAGTAATTTATTTTGATTGTATTATCATTATTATTTTTGTTGTTGTTGTTGTTGTTGTTATTGTTATTTTTATATTGTTGTTATTGTTATTACTATAATTGTTGTTGTTATTGTTGTTATTATTGTTGTTGTTGTTATTGTTGTTGTTATTGTCATCTTCTTCCTTCTTTTTTCGGTTTTGCTGATAATGCCCAATAATTCTTACTTTTCTTCAACAGCCATGTTAATGGAGCTTCAAAGTCCTTGTGAGGTCAATTACTAGGGTTCTTTGCTATGATATGGCAAATCAAGATGATCATGCTCAGGTTTTGAAAAAGTCGACTCCTAGTATGGTTCCCACATCTATTGTTGTTTTTGATTTGTTGAAAAGAGACTTTGCATCAGCCCTGAAAAATGATAAGACAGCAGCTTTGAGATCGTATGCTGCAGTTGTTTCTGGTGGTAATAAGGCCTCTTTAGTTGTTCAGGCTTCATTTTCTCTACTTCCACCATCTGCTTTGATTTCTAAAAAAGGAGATGTTATTTTTGTACTTATGAATCATATCTCTTTGCAAGAATGTTTATAATTGTGTAAATATTCTCTTATTGCTTGTTTGATTTTATTAGCTATGAAATTATGTTACATGATTCTTTTGTTTATACTTTTCTTAAAACAAGGTATAAAGAGAAGCTTTCTCAATGTTTTTATATACATTCTTCTATTTGGCCTACAATTTCTAAGCTTCAAGGTTTCGTCATTTCGTACTATATGTGGACGATTGGTAATAACTCCAAGGTTAATTTCTTGCATGATAATTGTATTTCATTTTGGGATTTAGACATTTGTATTTCTAATTTCTTGGATTCGAATGGTATGTGGCATCTTACAGATTCTTTTAAAATTGCTTTCTCAATGCTCTCTTATTTCATTTCTCAAGTTGTTATAAATTTGCATATTTCAGATTATCTAGTCTGTAAACTTTTGGCTTTAAGAACTCTTTCCTATCGGAACATGTACTTGCATTTGCTCAATCCTGGCTGCTCAACTGCTTGGGTTCATCTTTCAAGATCTTTCATTCATCCTTTTCAATCTTTTTTTTGTTAAAGATTATTTGTTAACAAGATTCCAACTGATGATATTTTGTACCGAAAGGGTTTATTTGTGGTCTCTCGCTGTCATATTTTCCATAGTGATTGTGAGTCTATTGCATACCTATTCATAAGTTGTGCTTACATTGTAGCTCTCTAGAATTATATTGGTTATTTGTTTGGTGTCTCGCTTAGAAAAAAGAATTCCCCATAAAGATTTTTTTCAGTATATTTGTTCTATCAAGCTTAGCTCTTTATTGGTCAATCCCTTAATTGCTATTTATGTTACTTGTTTTTCAACTATTTGGCATGTTCGTAATCAATGGCTTTTTCATGGAAATATGGTCATTGTTTATCAAGGTATAAATGTCATCAATTGAGCTATTTTTGAAGCCAACTTTTTACAATCGAGGTCAATGTGCAACTCCATACATGGTTAAGTCATTCCTCATTGATTGAGTGTCAAACCTTGACTTCATCTTTCTCAAAACATTGTTCATGTTCCTTAAAGTTTTCCTAAACACGGATGGTATAAATTCAATACAGATGGAGCTACAAATTGGGCTCCAGGTCTAGCTAGTGGTGGAGATGTTGTTTATGGCTGTCAAGGTTTGGTCAGTGGTTGCTTAACTCTCCCTTTAGGTTCTATTTGTGCTTTTGAAGCTAAATTATTGACTGCAATTCATGCTCTTCAGCTGACTATATCTTTTACTTTGGACAAGGTTTGGCTTGAGTGTGATTCCTTACGTGTTGTTAGTTTATTGCACTCTTGGACTCATTTGGTTCCTTAGACGGTCCGAGCTCGATAGATAAAATGTTTGCATTATGTTGGTCGAATTAGATTTTATTATTCTCATATTTTTTGAGAGAGAAACTTGGCTGCTAATATCCCCTATTTAGATGCATTGTTTGCCGAACTGCCATCTTTAGGCTCATCATAATGACTTACTTAAGGGTCATTCATATAAGTTGATTTCTTAAGGTTTTATATTCTTTGCTTGGATGGCCTTGTTTTGACTTATTTTTAGTGTTTTATTTTCTTTGCTTGGATGGCTTTGATTTGGCTTTTGTCTTTTTTGATTTTTATTTTGTATGATCCATATTTTCACTTTTGAGGTTTTCCCCTCTTGGGATTTTTACTCAAAAGGGTTTTAATGAAGCCGACTGTAATATTATGGTTATTTTTAACTCTTTTGACTTTATTTTCTTTAATTTATTTTCGCTAGTTTGATCTTGGTGAAGTTGGGGGTGCCAACCTAGTTGGGATGTCCACCTTTTCTTGATCACTGTAGTAATTTATTTTGATTGTTATTATTATCATTATTGTTATTGTTGCTTTTTTTGTTGTTGTTGTTGTTGTTGCTGCTGCTATTACTATTATTGTTGTTGTTCTTATTATTGTTCTTGTTGTTGTTGTTATCTTCTTCCTTTTATTTTTTTGGTTTTGCTAATAATACCCAATGATTGTTACTTTTCTCCAACAGCCATGGTAGAGAAGCTTCAAAGTGTTAAGAATTCCTTATCCATGAGGTCAATTACTAGGGTTCTCAGGTATGACATGGCAGATCAGGATGATCAATGCTTAGGTTTTGAAAAACTTGGCTCTTAGTGAGATTCGTATGTCTCATGTTTTCAATTTGTTGAAGAGAGATTTTGCATCAACCTTGAAAACTAATAAGCAAGCAGCTTCGAAATCGTACGGTTTCTAGTAGTAACAAGGCTTTTGTACATGCTCAGGCTTCAATTTCTATACTTGCGACATCTACTTTGATTTCCAAAAAGGGAGATGTTACTTTTATATTTATGTGTCATAGCACCTTGCAAAAATGTTTATAGTTGTCTAATTATTCTCTTATTGCTTGTTTGATTTTATCTCCTAGTGATATCCTTTGTATGAGTGCAAATTTAAAAAAGAAGCTTTCTTCTATCTGAGATTTAAGTTCCTAAAGCTTAATTGCGATGGGAGATGGTTATTATCATGTCCGTCTTTACTCAAAAGAGGATCAAATGCATGTGTGGTCCATGGCTTCACTTTCTTTGAAGCCTAGTGTGATTAGAATTCAACTTGGGTTAGCTTCTTTTAACCTATCTTATCAAAAGAGCATGAATGCTCAAGTGTGGGTGCGTCTTTATAATCTTAATTGGCTTTTTTAGTATCCTTAAATCCTTTCAGATATGGCTCGTGGAGTTGGAGTTCCTCTGTGTATTGATCATTGAACTTTAAATGGGGAGCTAAGATGGTTTGCCTGAATACTAATTGATGTCGATCTTTAAAAGTAATAGTATCTTATTAGATAACAATGGAGAGTGCCTAAAGGTTCATATTCAATATGAAAAGTGTCCCTCTTTTTTTTTCTGCTTATAGCAGTGTGGGGAATGATATTTTAGCACATCTTTTAGTAGAGCGTAGGTTGGAGAAAAAGCATGGGCAAGAAGAACCTTCATAAGCTCTTATTGGCCCTAAAGAGGTGAAGCTTCAACAATTTTATATTCCTAAATATTCTTCAAAGGATACAAATTCTAAGCCACTTATTTTTCCTTTTCCTAGTGAAGTGTTCAATAATGCTGAATTTATTTTAGCGAATGAACCTATAAAGAAAGATAAAGGTCTTATAGGTCTTAGGTATAAATTTTCTAATTTCAATAGTTATGATGAAAACTTAGATTCAGTTTCCTCTCGAGGCAGAGAGCCTTTCAAATCTTTTGGTCTTGCCTACAGAGAACATACCCCTTTAGTTTATGAAGAGATTCTAGATAAGGATATGACTGGTGAAAAAAGTGGCTTCTGTGCAGAAGCTAACTTTGGATTTTGCTGTAGGAGCTTCTTGGCAGGATGACAACTCCATTCTTCCTTTACAAGTTAGGGTTCATACTGGTCTTTTGAATCCAGTAGTTTTCTCTTCTAATGCATTGCTTCAAACTTCAGCCTTCGCTAACTTAGAGATGGTCACATTGAATTCGGATATTACTGAGGCTGTGAATCCTAATCTTTTACTTCAAACCCATACTTGGTGATGTGGTCAGTTGCCAAAGGTGGAATTGGATTGACAGATAAATGCTCAACATGAACCTGGTATCGTCAAGCTTTTTGCTTGAGCTTCACTGAAGACTTTTTAATGAAGTTCATTTTTTGGAATTGTTATGGCTTGGGAGACGTGGACACTAAAAGAGTTCTTAAGGGATTTTATCATGTTCATAAGCCTGACATTTTATGTATTGTAGAAACTTTTGTTGCTTTTGAAGTTGTTCTTTCTTCCTGTTGGTCTCATTTGAATTTACAACTGATTGCTACTAACTATAAAAGCTTTTTACTGCCTAACTTTTAGTTGTTAGCTCATGATATGAACATAGATTGACTAGCGTCTAAACCCGTATTGTATTAGCTCGGATTATGATTAAGTTCAAGTTCTAATGAAAACCTCAACTCCTAATCAACTTGTCACTAGAAACCTTGTTATAAGATGTAGACGCCACAATAGGTGATGGATATCCTATTGATAAGTCAAACTAAAACACTCACTCTCTAATGGTGTTTTAGGTGTTCAAAGAGAACAAAAAGAATTATTTCTCACAAATAATTTTCTATATAATAGCAAAGCTACTTTCTCATTGGAAAAATAAACCTTTACATAGGCTGTGAATGAACAAAATAAAATCCTAAAACACTCAGTAAAACTGGCCAAGCATAGAAAAACCTTAATGTAGTCGAAATTCTTCCTTTTTTTCTAAACTAATTTTGATTAATTAATTCCTTTATTTTGAACTAGGAATTAAGTAATTTACAATGGAAATAATAAAATAATAACTTTCCTAAGTTAATTTTTTCAGCAAATAAATAAATAAAAATCAAATAAAAGATTAATTTTCTAAAACGAAAGTCAAATTACAAATTAGGAAACTAGTTGACTATCTTTCAAACTAAGCTGTCTTTAACCAATCAGTGACAACTTTAGGCTCTAAATTAGCTCCCGCATGCTACATAGGATGCCAAATAGGATTAATTGAGTTCCCACACATTGCCGTTGATTGGAATAAGTCAAGCTTGCTTGAATAAAAAGAAAAGTCAAAGTCAACACCTAAAGTAAGCATTTTTGGCCAAATGGAAGGTTTATGTTCACAAGCCTCTTTTGTCAACTTTTGCTTTTGTCTTGACATGATTCCATTGCCTCTTTATGATATCAATTGATTTCATAAAGTGTTGAATCCGTTCCTTGCTACCTGGAGTCCATAAAGACACTAAAACAGCTATCCGGGTCCATCTTGGTTTCCACCATTAGGATGCATAAAATAGGCTTTGAATCTTCGGGTATTGACATGCCGTTTTGAGAATTGACAACTCCTTGTATGAAACCAGCTAGGTTGTCCTTAAATCTCTTTGCTTGTGCCATAGTGATTGGCCCGATCTTCAGTTGTATAGGATCTACACCCTAACAGGTTGTCGGTTGTACAGGTACGGGTGGATTCTCATTATTCCCCTCCTCTTGAAAAGGATTTGCCCTCAAATCAAAATCATCACCTGCAGCAAAAGGAGATAAGTTAGCAATATTAAATGTAGCACTAACATTATACTCACCCGGTAGGTCAAGCACATAAGCATTCTTATTAATCCTCTCCACAATTTGAAAAGGTCCATACCCTCGCAGCATAAGCTTTGACTTTTTTTGTTCGGGAAATCTCTCCTTTGTTAAATGCAACCAAACCCAACCTCTAGGTTAAAAAACAACTTTAATTTAGTCTTGGTTAGCTTTCTTTACATATTGTTCCATCCTCCTCTCAATATTTTCCTTTGTCTTTTCATGAATCTACTTCACAAAATCAGCTTTTTATTTTCCATCTGGATTAGCACGTTCACTTAAAGGTAAAGATGTTAAATCTAATAGAGTCAAAGGATTAAAACCATAAACAATTTCAAATGGAGTATATTTAGTAGCTGAGTACAAAGATTTATTATAAACAAACTCAACATGCAACAAACAATCTTCCCATGTTTTTAAATTTCTACTAATTAATGCTCTTAACAATGCAGACAAAGTTCTATTAACTACTTTAGTGTGTCCATCAGTTTGTGGATGATAAGTAGTTAAAAATAAAAGTTTAGTTCCTAACTTAACCCACAAAGTTTTTGAAAAATAACTTAGGAGCTTAATATCCCTATCCGAAACAATTGTTCTATACATTCCATGAAGTCTTACTATTTCCCTAAAGAAAAGATTGGCTACATTAGATGCATCATCAGTTTTATTATATGGAATAAAATGTGCCATATTAGAAAATCTATCAACAACCATAAAAATTGAATCTTTTCCATTTCTAGACTTAGGCAAATCAAGAATAAAATTTATAGACAAATCAATCCACGGGAATGAGGGAATCAACAAAGGCATGTAAAGCCCGTGCAGTTTCAACTTAGACTTAGACTTTTGGCATTTTATGCATCTTTCACATGTCCTTTCTATATTTCTCCTCATGTTAGGCCAATAAAAATGTTCTTGCAATAAACATAAAGTTTTTGAAACACCAAAATGTCCCATTAGACCCCCTCCATAACCTTCTCTCACTAACAATTCCCTAATGCAACAATTAGACACAAAGTTTATTTTTCCTAAACAAATATCCTTCAAAGATATAAAATTTATTAAAACCATATTTTGTGCGATTTCTAATTATTTTGCCAAAGTCACTATCATGCTCACAAAGTTCTTTCAATTGTTCAAATCCAAGCAATCTAGCATCTAAAGTAGAAAACTGTACGTACCTTCCGGATAATGCATTGGGCAATCACATTTTCCTTACCTTTCTTGTAGCGGATGACATAAGGAAAAGTCTGAATGAACTTAATCCACTTAGCATGCCATCGGTTGAGCTTCCATTGACCTTTGATATACTTCAATGATTCATGATCCGCATGAATCACAAATTCTTTTGGCATCAAGTAATGTTGCCATGTCTCCAAAGCCCTCACCAATGCATACATCTCTTTGTCATATGTTGGGTACTTCAATGCCAATCCATTTAGCTTCTCACTAAAAGATGCTAGAGGTCTTTCTTCTTGCATTAAGACAGCTCCAATACCTACACCCGAAGTATCACATTCAATTTCAAAAACTTTATCAAAATTCGACAATACTAATAAAGAAGCATTAGATAATTTTTCTTTCAACAAATTGAAAGACTTTTCTTGTGCTTCTCCCCATTTGAACCTAATATTTTTCTTTACAATTTAGGTCAATCGTTCTGTGATGGTGCTAAAATCCTCGAAAAATCTTCAATAGAAACTAGCCAAACCATGAAAGCTCCTCACTTAGGTAATAAATGTAGGTTTCGGCCACTCTTGGATTGCTTGAACCTTGGATTGGTCAACTTTAATTCCTACATCACCTATAACAAATCCTATGAAAACAAGTTCATCTTTGCAAAAATCACACTTTTTAAGGTTAGCAAATAATCTCTCTTCCCTTAGTACTCTTAAAATTTACCTAAGATGTCTTACATGCTCATCTAAGTTTCTACTATATACAAGAATATCATCAAAGTAAACAATCACAAATTTTCCAATAAATGGATACATAACATGCTTCATTAATCTCATGAAAGTGCTAGGTGAATTAGTTAAATCAAAAGGCATTACTAACCACTCATACAATCCATATTTAGTTTTAAATGTAGTTTTCCATTCATCACCCTCTTTCATCCTAATTTGATGATACCCACTCCTAAGATCAATTTTAGTAAACATGCATGCACTATGTAATTCATCTAACATATCATCTAACCTAAGAATTCGATGCCTATATTTAATGGTTATATTATTTATGGTTCTACAATCAACACACATGCGCTATGATCCATCTTTCTTAGAAACTAATGACACAAGTATAGCACATGGATTCATACTCTCACTAATATAACCTTTGTCAAGTAATTCACTTACCTACCTTTGTATGTCTTTTGTCTTTTTGGGATTACTCTTATATGTAGGCCTATTAGGAATCATAACTCCTGGCACAAAATCAATTTGATGTTCAATCCCTCAACTAGGTGGTAAACCACTAAGAATTTCATCTAGGAAGATATCATTAAATTCCTGCAAAAGAAAAGAGATAGAACTTGGCAATTCAAGTTCTTCGGGATTAGTTTGATCATTTAAATAAAAATCTTTATATATCATGACCAGCAAGGATTTATCATTCAAAAATGCTTTTTTAAGCTCACCTAAACTAAGGTAAAAAAATTTCTTTTTCTTTCCCACTTTCGGCCTCCATTTTTTTTACCCTTAATCTTGGCTTTTTCTCTTACAACTCTCTCTCGGCTTTGTCATGGTTTTTCCCCTCATCATTGAGTTTAAAATTCTTACCCGGATGTGGATGTTCAGCCTTGCCCTATTGGATAAGTGGTGAAGCCATGGGTGCTATATTAACCTTTTCTTTAAGCTTTTTGGCCTCCCTCATTTGTTGCATTTGAAGTTGGTCTTAAACACCTCCTTTAGAATTAACGGCTCCAACTAACCTTTTTTCCTTTAAATTTTTAAAAAAATGGAATTCTCTCTTCCATAGTGTATAGCATCCTTATCAAATTGTCATGGTCTCCCTAACAAAATATGACCAATATACAGGAACAATATCACATAATACAACATCCACATATTTATCAATGCTGAATTTTATTTTGGCTTGTTTATTTACTTTCATCTCATTACTATCATTAAGCCATTGTAATCTATATGGTTCGGGATGTTTAATGGTTGTTAAGCCTAATTTCTCAACTACGACATTACTAATTACACTAGTACAACTTCTATTATCAACTATCATACTACATATGTTACCTTAAATTTTGCATTGGATGTGGAAGATGTTCTCTTTTTGGATTTAATCCTCATATTTATACACAGTTAGAACCTTCCTTGCCATCAAGCTCAATTCAGCCTTTGAAGCCTTGAGTGTTTTGGATTCCTCGTGTTCTTCATCTCCAATTTCTTCATCATCAAATTCGATTTTAGCTTCACTTTCGGATTCTAAGTCTCCACTACCTTTCAGCACCATGATCCTCTTATTCGGGCATTGGCTAGTGATGTAACCTCATCCCTGCATTTAAAACAAACAATGTCACAAGTTCTAGAAGGTTTAGGATTAGTTTTACCTTCAAATTTGAGTACTTGGACAGATTCGGCCTTGGCTTCCTTCTTTGGCCGATTAGAGCTTTCATCACTAAGTTTTGATTTTGGCCTTGTGTCATAAGTGGGATTGGTTCTCCAAGCAATTGGATTTGATCTCCCGCTATTTGATACACTTGCAAACCGTGAGCTTGTGCCCCTTCTCTTGAATTAGTTTTCAATTTCAATGGCCACATGAGGCATCTCCTCCAATTCTACATATTATTGAAGCTCCACTTGGTTAGCTATCTCGCGATTTAGACCACCCAAAAATCTTGCCATGGTTGCCTCTCAATCCTCAGTCATGCTCAACCTCATCATGAGCATCTCCATCTTCTTATAATAATCCTCCACAGTCCTACTTCCTTGTGTTAAAGATTGGAGTCTTTGATGCAACAACCTATGGTAATGAGTCGGTACAAATCGCTTTCTCATGGCTCCCTTCATTTGGCACCAAGTAGTAATTAATTCATCACCAACTCTTATTTGAGTACTTTGCTCATTTTTCCATCATTGGAGTGCATAATGTCCAAATTCCAAAGCTGCCAATTTAACTTTCTTAACCTCCAAATAGTTATGACAATAAAAAATCATCTTCATTCGTTCTTTCCATTCTAAGTAGGCTTTCGGATCACTTTTTTCCATGAACGGTGCTATGTTGACCTTAATATTTCCAAGGTCAACATCATCCTCTTAACCTTGCCTCCCACAGGTTGGACTTCCTTGAAGTGCAAGAGTATCATCAACCTCCTCTTCAAGGTTATCTCTAAAATTACCTTACCCGTATTCTTCTCTAGGTCGTCCACAACCTCCTCGACCTCGACCATGGCCTCCATGTACATCAAACTTGGATTCGGCCCATCTTGAGAATTTTCAACCCTGTCCAATCTTTGATCTAGGTGATCAAAATGAGCATTCATCCTTTGGAGTTGTTCTAAGATCACCATCATGTCGATAGGTTCACCTTCACTTCTCGTAGCTTTAGAATCCCCTTTGAATCCAATGGATTCCTCTTCATTAATTTTTAATGAACCATCTACTCTTCTCATCCTTAAATCTGTCATACTAGCAAAAATAATACAAAAATTCTCACCAAAATCACTATCTCACGTGTTTCACTCAAACAAGGTCTCGACACTCGTGTTTGCACACTAGTTTCGGCTTTTAACCCTCTTTTAAGCTCACACGCTCTTGTCTTTTACCTTAAAGTTCTAATTAAAGCACACATAAAACAAAAACTAGACCACAAGTGTACCTTAATTTAAACTTATCAATAAAATAGCACGCAAAAATAAGCAAATACCGAGCGGATTGATAAAACCTAGTCTTGGCCTTTCTAAGCAAAAACAAGGTAAATTGATAATGTAATTTTGGAATTAATGAATAATGGTCTAGAATATTAAGAGGCTAATAATTCAAGGATAAAATTAGAAAAGAGATTCAAACAATGAACAAGAAACAATTTGAACAAATATGGAATAATTGATGGTTGTTGTTTTTGTAATTTAACTCTTTGTATCAAGTCTTTTAGCAAATTTTAATCCCAACAATTTTAACACTCAAAATTTCAAATAACCAACAACAATATAAAATTCCAACAACTCCAAATATCACTAATTCAATTATTTCAACTTAAACAAATTTAAATTCCAAACTTCAACAAAAACAGGCCTTTGACAAATTTTTTTTATTCCACTTTTGGCTTTTTTTTTTTATCATAAAAGATTGATGCTAACACAATTTCTAGAAGCACCATACAATACAAAAACTGCAGTTCCAACCCAAAGATTCAACAAACCCGAGACTCACTTCAAACAAAGACAAATTGCACAATTTTTAGGTTTTACACAATATGCTTTCAAAATCTCTCTCTCTCTCTCTCTCTTTTCTTTTCTTTTCTTTTTTTTTTGAATATATGAGTGCAAATAATTAAGATCAAAACAGCAAAGAAAAATCAATAATAAACTAAATTATTAAGAACAAAGATAAAAACAAACAACAAACTAGGAAGCAAAAATACGGTAAAAGAAGAAAACCTAATTTGACTAGGATTTTTTTTTTTTTTCATGCAGAACATGTTGGATAGATGCAACCTTAACCTAATGTCAAAATGACAGAATAAGTAAAGAAAATAAAGCAAATAAGATAAATCGAACATGAACTAAAAACTAGGCTCTGATACCAAATGATATGAACCTAGGTAGACTTGCACCTAAACACGTATTATATTAGCCCGGATCATAATTAAGTTGAAATTCTAATAGAAACCTCAACTCCTAATCAACTTATGATAAGAAAACCTTGGTATAAGATGTAGACATCACAATAGGTGATAGATATCCTATTAATAAGTCAAATTAAAACACTCACTCTCTAATAGTGTTTTAGGTGTTCAAAGAGAATAAAGAGAATTCTTTTTCACAAATAATTTTCTATATAATATCAAAGCTACTTTCTCGTTGAAAAAATAAACCTTTAAATAGGCCGTGAATAAACAAAAGAAAATCCTAAAACACTAGGTAAAACCGGCCAAGCATAGAAAAACCCTAATGTGGTCGAAATTCATCCTTCTTTCCTAAACTAATTTTTTCTTTATTTTAAACTAGGAATTAATTAATTTACAATGAAAATAATAAAATAATAATTTTTCTAAATTAAATTGTCCAGCAAATAAATAAATAAAAATAAAATAAAAGACTAATTTCCTAAAACAAAAATCAAATTACAAATTAGGAAACTAGTTGACTATATTTCAAACTAAGCTATCTTTGACCAATCAATGACTACTTTAGGCTCCAAATCAGCTTCCGGATTAATATGAGTTCCCACACATTGTCCTTAATTGGAATAAGTCAAATTTGCTTGAACAAGAAGAAAAGTCAAAGTCAGCACCTAAAGTAAGCATTTTTGGCCAAATGGAAGGTTTATGTGCACAAGCCTCTTTTGTCAAGCTTTGTTTTTGCCTTGACATGATTCCATAGCCTCTTGGTGATATCAATCAAGTTCATGAAGTGTTGAATCCATTCCTTGCTGTCCAGAGTCTATAAAGGCACATAACAGCTACCCGAGTCCATCTCGGCTTCCACCATTTCATCAAATTCATTTACTAAAAAAAAAAAAAAAACTTTTATCACAATTCATTATTAGACTTAATTGACAAAATATATAATAATAATAGTTCAAGAAGAAATGTAATGTGAGCAACTTTAAGTGTAAAAAGTTGTATGGTTAAAAAGATTAAATATAGTTATACATAAATTCCGCTATAGGATTCTTTTAATTGTACAAGAGCATCGGTTATTCTTTCTTTTATACTTTGCCCTCCAAACTATAAGACCCCTCACATGGGCCACTTGAGCTATAAAGTTTTAATAGTTTATCTCAATTATGTAATTTTTCCTTGTAACTTGATAATTATTTGTCATGCATATTATCCAGTAGTAAAATTAATAATAATAATTAAAAAAGTAGTTGCTAAACAGAGCTATATAAATCGTGTAAGTTTAATTTCATCAAATTTATTTACTACAGTTGTTTGTTTTATCAAATTTATCTACCACAATTCATAAATTGGACTTAATTGACAATAATAATAAGAATAAGAATAATTGTTCAAGAAACCGTTTCACAAAACTTGGTTGACAATGTATATATTGTAGATCTTCCAACCGATTTGAAGATTTCTCTGGCATTCAATGTTGTTAATGTTTCTCCGTATTACCCTCCAGACGATGCCTCTCTTCTCCTTGAGACACTTAGAGGCGAGTCGTTTTCTGGTGGGGAAGAAATTGTGCAAATGAAAAATGAGTGAAAGTGATCTGGGGACAAAGCTGTTATTTGAATTTAAAGTCGTTATGCTACACATTATTTCATTTTATTTGTTTGCTTAAGTCGTTATGCTACACATTATTTCATTTTATTTGTTTGCTTAAGTTCTTTGTTGTTATTGTTATATCGTTGTAGAATCATTTTAGTTTAGTTTTGAGATTGTTAGTTAAAACGTCTCCCTTTACATTTTATTTTGCTATTAAAGGAAAACCGTCTTTTTCCTTGGGCAGATTAGTTTCTTTCTTGTAATTTGGTTTTGACGAAGCTTGTGAGCTCGTTTTTAATGGAAATTAACCTCTCTAGAATTCAAAATACTCTTTGGTGTTAGTGATGGTCTTGAATCCCTACTCTTCACACTATCTACATAAATAAGTATTTCTGTTTTTGTTTTAATAGCATCATTTTCTGTTATGAGCTAATTGTATTAAATATTCATAATTCCAGTTAAATTATAATTAATATATTACTAAAAGTTTGCAGATAAATATTTTAAGTGTATTAATGAATTATAATGTGAAAAAATAAGGGATCAAAAAAGTGAAAACTAAAAAAAAAATTAAAAAAATAGAATATATAAATATATTAAGCAAATGATTCTATAAAAGTTTTATTGAGAGAAACGATAGAAAGAAAAAATAATCATAGACAATTATTAGATTATAAAAAATAATTTAATAGATCTGATAATTATAATTATTGTTTTTTGTAATTCTTTTTCATAATTTTTTTATTATATTATTTATGTATGTGCAATATATATATATATATATATATAATCAAAATGGTTTTTCACCACTAACCTTTTATCATTTTTACAATATCTCCCCACTTTTAGACTTGGCATCTTTACCATTTGACATTTGTGAGTAGTTCTGCTATACCCAAAATCCCTTTGACCTTTGTGAACGGTATTGCTATACCCAAAAAATGCTAACATTGTATATATCAACGTGTTAAATCATGTCGTCAAAATGCTCGTGCAGTGCATACTCAACACTTTTTGCTTCACATTTCCAAGGGCAAATTAAGAGCATTGATGTTCTATAGTTGCAAGTAGTAGCACACAGAATGTATTATCTCAATATGAAACTGCTTCCCTCAACTGGACTAGTTTTCCAGCAGACTTCATATTCAGACAGCTTCATGAGCTTGCTAGGTAAGTCCCATGGTTTGTGATTTAACTTTGTGATTCCGACATGTTAAGCTTTGAAACATTAAGCTTTTATTTTAATGCTTCGTGATGCCAACATTAATTTTGACGTTTTGTGATTCAACTTTGTGAGTTTTTTCAGCATGAAGGTGCAGCAAGAGAAGGTGTGGTCCAAGGTGTGGTAGGGGACCTATAGCCTATTCTCACAAACACCCAGATCGATTCTTCTAATTGAGTGGTCTATCCAAAAAGATGCTTGGATACATAATTATTGCCATTTTATTTTCACGTGGAAGATGCTTTCATTTTGCATTCTTTTCCTTCGCTTTTTTCTAATTGAATGGTCATTTCAAAAAGATACTTGCTAGGATTTGTAATTATTGCCATTTTGTTTTCCCTTGGAAGATGCTTTCTTTTTACAAGTAAAAGTTTGGATATTTTAACATTTCAGTGTATGCGAGTGCTACTAAAGCGGATAGTTGTTTCCTGTAATGTATACGACAGAACAAATCCAATCATCCAAAACAAGATTGGAAATAACAACATAAATTTTTTTTTTTTTCCTTGTAAAGTATGTATGGATTTTTTTTTCTTCTATGCAACTTCCATAAATTTTGATGTATATTTATAAATTTGGATATAGATATCTGAATAACACTTGAAAATTATATTAAAAATAACAAAAATTATATAGGGCACTCATATTATAGAGTGAACATGTCTTCTCTATTCTAATATGTAGAATTTTAATATTCTGCGCTACTTAGTTTATTTTATGAAGTAAAAAATTTATACAGCATAAAATTAAATGAGATTAAGTAAGAAAATGTATAAAATTTTTAATTTTTTTTAAAAAATTCAATGTAACATAAACACCAAAAAAGAATTTAATTGAATTTCATTATAGGTTCATTTTTATTTATTAGGTTTTTGGTACTAAAATATATAAATAAAAAAATAATTTAAATTACTATTATTATATATAATTTATTGATTTTATATCTAAGTAATTAATGATAAAAATGAACTAAGTAACCTATTTAATCATTACTGATAATATGATTTTGGTAAAAAGAGAATCTACCCACTGCATAGAGTGACCATCCAATCATGAAATTTTTTTTTAATCTTTTATGTGATTTTCATAAATTTTAGTATATACTCAAAACTTTATGTATATACACTTGAATAGGACTCGAAAATTAGGTAAAAGCCCCAAAAAAAAAAGTAATTCATAATTGGGTGCACACACTATAGAGTAAGTCATTTTTATATTATATATTTAGTCAAAATATATTGATTTTATAAATTTACAATGCAGTTTTAATCAATGTAAATCGGTTATTTTTATTTTTTAATTTGATTGAATTGATTTATTTTATATTTTTATAAAAATCATAATATTCTAACTTAGATAATCATTGCATATAAATAGATATAGATATATTTATTAAGTTAAAAAAGAAATTTTACATAATTGAACTAGAAGGAACTAAACTATATTTTACCCCAGAATTATTCTATCTTTTAAAACCCCTCACATGGCCGTCTTAAACTATTTATACTTTTGTTAGTTTAGTACAGTTATGTAACTTTTCCTTATAACTTAATAAAATTAGTCATGCATATAGTAAAATTAATAAAAAAATAAACTTTCTAAACAAACTTATATTGTGTATATTTTAAATTCATCTGCTACAAAAATTGTTTTTTTATCAAATTTTTCTTTCACAAGTCATGATTGGACTTAATTGATAAAAATAATATATTAATAATAGTTTAAGAAGAAATGTGAAATAAGCAACTTTAAAGTATAGGGCACAAAGTGCAAAAAGTTGTATAGTTTAAATGTTAAAAATATGGTTACACATTAATTCCGCTGTGTGATTTCTTTAATTGCATTAGAGCACCGGTTATTCTACCTTTTACATTTCTCTCTCCGAATTATAAAACCCCTCACATGTCAGGACCCGTCCAGAATTCCTTCCCCGGAACTCTAGACAGCCCTGATCCTAGGGAAACCCTACCGAACTCTCCAACGGAAAATCTGGCAGAGCCTCCCCTAAGGGATTTACTTACCACAAATTTACCTGCACTGAAAACACACTTCTAAAATTGTCCCCTTATTCCTCCCACAGTACTACAAGTTGGTTCCACAAATTTCAGCACTTCAAAATAAATACAGTAATCCAGTGCATAATAAATACAACAAGAATGAAAGAAATAGTACAACTGCAATAAAGAAGAACAGGGTACTTCATGAAGTAAAACAGCGAGGAAGATCAAGTCCGCTCCGAATGAACACCGACAACCTGGAACCTAGAGGAACGGAATTTAAGAGTGTGAGATGCTAATCATCTCAGTGAGCGACCCTACTACTATACCATATAATATCACAGTAATAAGTATAAATAATAATTACTTGGAAATAATAATTTCTCTCAAAACCCTTACAATTCTCTCAGTTGGAAAGGTTCCCCTTTTAAAACATTTTCACAAAACCCTTTATTCATATTCCCCGAAAACCAAGACATCAAATAATTAAATATCGGAAGCAGTAATAATTAATTTTATTTTTCCAATACAGTTTCCAAACATTTTATTTTTAAAACACAGTTCTGAAAATCATTTGATGCACCCACTATATACCAGTGGCGCCAACAGTACCCAGCGTCCCGAGGTACCGCCAGACAGGAAGTTATAGAGAGAAACCGGCATACGGTCGCGTGGCGTCCCACTGCGCCGCTGCTAACCTGGTGTCCCGGCCAAAGGGGGGTGGCCTACCCTCTCCGATGGCATCCACAAGACACCCTCATAATATCAACCGCGCGCTACTCACACCCACCTGCGCGCTAATCACATCACCTGCGCGCTAATCACACCCACCTGCGCGCTAATCACAACCGTGTGCACACTAACCATATCACATATACCATATCACATAATCAGAACACCAGTACGTGCACGGTGCATCTAAAAATCATAAAATCCATAAATTTAAATCATAAAACAAATTTCACATTTTTCATAAACATAGCGGGCATAATCCATCCGCTTGAACCGGGAAATTCTCCACAATTTCTTTATAATCAATGCCATAAATCCCATGATTTCCAAATCCACCAACTCCCAAATCCATCAATTCAAATATCCACATTTTTTCCAAGCATAAATAATTCTCGAATATAATAATCAAATCTCAAAATATTCCATGGGCATATTTTATAAAAATTGAAATCACCAACATAACCAAATATTTTCCTTGAAATATTTGAAATTCAAATCGTGCCCAATTTAACATTAAAACCACCCCAATTTCAAAATCCTCAAAACCATAAATTAATTTCACATGGCATAAATTTGTAGAATTCGCATTTTCTTAAATCCAATAAATTCATAAATAATTCTACAATAAATCCAATAAATATTTGGCACATAGAAATTAAATTCCAAATATTTAAATCATACATTATATATTCACCAATTAAATTCCCAAAATTAATTTGAAGGTGGGTCACTCACCTGGAGCACGCAATTAACCCACGATCCACTACGGGATCAATTCTACGACTCACCGGTGCTCCTAGAACAAAATTCACAGACAGTCAAATAAATTAATATTTTATTCGGGTAAATAATACCCGGTACCTGGGGGTAAAACACAAACGTTATCTAGAATTTACGAGTTATATACCGAATCGAAGCTCGCGTGATGAGGATCACGGATTCGGTCTTACTTTCCGGTGATCGGACCCGACGGGGTCGGAATCTCGCCGGAAAGCTTTTCGAGTTTCGGCTTCGCAATTCTCCCAAACCGTCGCGAATTGGCGGAAACGGAAGTCGGATTTGGGTTCAGGAGGTCGAACACTGCGGACTGGAGCTGGCCGGAATTTCGGGTACTCGCCGAAACAGTATTTTCCGGCGGGTCGCCGCGGTCACCGGCAACCGTCGCCGGCGGCGCGTGCGTGCGGTGCTCGTTGGCTGTGAAATTTTGCAGACTTGTAGATCGTGAGGAGAGCAATCCAACGGGACCGGCGGTGAGCAAAACGGAGGTCGGACGGCGGAGAAATCACCGTTTGAAGATTTCCGACCCCTCACCGGAAAACGCTCCGATCCCGGCGCGTCGGTGGTCCGATGGCCGTGATTTTTGGTGGGTAGGCCGGACTTGAGGAGAGGATCAAGGCTGTCAGGCGCGTGTGGCCGGAAAATGGCCGGAACAGTGCCGATTCGCGGTGGCCGGCGGTGGAGGGGGAAAAATCGCCGCCAAACTTCGGACGTCCGATCCGGGCGCGTCCGGCGGCCATTCGCCGTGAAATTTGGAGGTTTTGCGGGAAATGAGGTGGGCAATCTGGATGGCCGGCGCGTGTACAGTAACTAGGCCGGAAAACGTGAAAATGACCGGCGGCCGGTGACTCTCTCTCTCTCTCTCCTCTCTCTATTTCTCTCTCCTCTCTCTCTTTCTCTCTCTTCCCCGAGTGTTTTAACAAATAAAACCCCTGTGTGACACTGTTCATGCCACGTGGACCAATCAGAAGCTGACACGTGGCGTTTCACTGTTCACCGACCCAAAAACATTAAAATAATACGGTATCCGGTAAACTTCAAACGTCCATAACTTTTTAACCGGATGTCCGTTTTGAGCGTGCCGCTAGTCTATGAACTTGTATCGACGAGCACTTCACAACCATGCATGAGTCAAAGCTCAATTCCCCATAAACAAAAAGTCAACTCCGGCACCCCTTGGACAGTTTGGACCGCAACTTGTTTCGTCCATAACTTTCAAACCGTAGCTCCGTTTTCGACGTGCTACCAGTCTACGAACTCGTGGCATCGTGCACTTCGCCACGATACCCTAGTCAACTCAAAATTCTTACCGAGTCAAAAAATCAACTTTTGGCCCCCTTCGGTCAACGGTCAACCTCGATCAACGTGCACGGATTCCGGTGCGATTTGGGACGGGGTGTTACATCACATGGCCCCCTTTAACTATAAAGTTTTTGTCAGTTTAGTTTAATTTTGTAATTTTTTCTTATAATTCAATAATTTTTAGTAATGCATATTATAAAATATTAAAATCAATAAGGAAAAATAAAATTATAAACAGAATTACATAAATTTTATATGATTAATTTTATCAAATTAATTTGCTAAATTTTTTTTAATCAAATTTATTTACTCAAATTCATAATTGAATTTAATAATAATAATAATAATTCAAAAAATACCTTATACGAGCGTCTTTACGAAATTAGATATAGGAAATATAAAATGTTATATAGTTTAAAAGTTAAAAACGTAATTACCCTTTTAACTTTTATCTTTTCCTTTTAATTAATTAGCGAAAAGAGATTTTATCAAAAACACTTCAAATCAAAAATTTAAAAATTATCAGGATGATCATTGTCGTGGTCCTTATACATCTCCCCTTTTTGCTGAAACTTACACGTGTGTCTCTTTATAAACTTATAAATGCATGTTTTTGCTGAAATTTCGTGGTCCTTATACATCTCCCCTTTTTGCTGAAATTTTCATGTGTCTCTTTATAAACCTATAAATGCATGTTTTTTGGGCAAAAAATGCATGTTTTTTTTATTTGGCTTGTTCACAAAAACCAGCCCAGCTGTTTTGCACGTTCTCATGAGGTGTCGTCAGTACAACCATTTTTCGAAGGTCTTTGTCATTCGTCACATTTTGTTGTATGCCCATTCTATCCTTTGGTTAATAGACGTGGTAATTAGCAGTTTGATAGTTATTTTGGGTTTTAACCAATAACAATTTCACGTCCATATATATATATAAATACGGAGTCCGAGTCCGTTGTTATCGTATGAGAAATCTCATCAATCTTGAAGTTGTGGTACGGACGGTCCACCGTACATTTTTTTAATAAATATATATATAAGTTTACTAAAGAAAAGACACATCCACTTCATAATATAAGCACCTAACTATAAACATTATTTTTTATAATATTTATAAATTTTGGTGTATACTTATAAATTTTGGTATATATGCTTAAATAACATGATATTTACATAAAAGACAAAAAAAATTCCATATCTGGGTACTCACATTATGAAGTGGACGCATCTTCTTTATAATAAAATTGGACACACACCCATGTCTAAATATATTATTTTAATACTGTGAAAACCTGTCCACTTGATCATGTGAGCAGTCGACCTTGATGTTTACACATGAATAACACTTGAAAATTACATAACACTTGAAAATTACATAAAACGAAAAAAAAAAAGTAATTTATGATTGGATGCTCATACCACACAGTATATAAGTTTTCTCTATAGTAAAATTGTATGTATATATATAATTAGATTGATTTGATAGTTTTTCTATTAGAATTTTTTTTTATAATTTTTGAATTATTTTGTTGAGATGTAAAAATATATTTATTATTTAACATGTTCTAATAAGTTCAATTTTCCAATCTATCATTTTAGTTTATCACTAAACTAATAGTTGACCACTAAATTAATTTTTAATTCTACATATTAATATGATCAAAGAACCAATATAAAAAAACATAGTTTTAAAATCATCATGTCGAATGGATAATATATATATTATATTATTTATATGTCTATATATATATTGTTGGACCTATATCAAGACAATTTAATATTTTTAAAATCAGATATTTTTTTATTTTGTATCTTGAATCACATTTGAAAAATAATAAAGTATAACGTGAATGATATGTTAAAATTTTATTCAGAAATATAGACTTAATTAGAATCCGATAATTATTAAATATAATTTTAAATATTAATTATTCATGCAATTTACAGATTAAAAATATAAATTTGTTTCTTTTTTATTTGGATTGAAGATAGCATGTGAGGTTGGGATTATTAATAAATTTTAGGTCCATGATAAAATAATTGAGGCATCTGATTCGTGTACATGAAAGTGTTGAATGATTAAAGGCTAATCTTCGCGCTTTACCAAGAAAATAATATTTAATTTTGTGTAATTACATTTTACCCTTGAATGGTTCTACTTTTTACATTTTGCTTTTGGAACTATGAAAATCCTCAAACGGCCCCACTTAACTTTTAGGTAAATTCCAGTATACGGACTTGAATTTTGGCTTGTTTTCACTATATCACGTAAATTTAATTTTGATACATAATCACTTATTTTTTACTTAAACTGGGATTCATTGAGAAACCAAAAGAAAATGTCATCAACAGACAAACCTCGATTCAGGTAGCTACACCACGATCGTTTTCCTGAATCAACAGACTTACAAAATAAGGAGCCGGGGAATATAAATCCACCTCTCCAAAAAAACTAAATTTCTTAGCCCACTGCCGAACTAGGTGAGCACACCTATTGTTCTCTCTCGCAGTCCAGACAAAAGACATATTAGCATACAAAGGAGTTGACTGAAATATAAGATTCGCAAGGTGCTCAGCTTGCCAGTGAAAAGCCTTTCTATTCTTGGTAGCTAAGGAATCAATGACAGCGGAAGCATCAGATTCTAAGCAAATATTGCTCCATCCGTAACTATAAGCCACTTGTAAAGCCTTCAGAATAGCTTCCATCTCCGCCACTTCTGGAATATCAATCACAGATTTGAAGGATCGGATGAGGAGAATGTTTCCTGCGGCATTTCTCACAACCATGGCAAGACAGCTTCCTCGTTTGCTCAAAGCAGCATCGGTGTTGATTTTGAATGTTCCTACTGTCGGTCTGCTCCAACCTTGTCTACTATTAATGGATGAAACGGTTGGACGGCCCATAAGATCATGCGAGATGGAGTCTTTAATTTCGTTAAACCTGATGGTGATTGTCTGCATGGAAAATTCCAGGCTTTCAATGTCTTTCCCATGCATGACACGATTTCGAATCCACCAAATATGTTCCAAAAGGATGCAGCTAAACATGTTTATCGGCATTGCCTTTTATATCAAGTTATTAGACTTTTTTACCCAAAAAAAGTCATTAGCCTTTTATATAAAAAATATTATGTCAATTCTGGTCCACAAAAAGAAAAAACATAAAATAATAATAATAAATAAATAAATAAATAAATAATAATAATAATAATAATAATAATATGGGCACGCCTATAAATTCCGAGCAATGAGAACCGCTTTACTCACTCAACCCAATCCCCAAACAAACATCTTTGAAACCTTCCAATCTTAATCAAGCTCTTTCTTTCTCGCTTCTTGCAATGGCCTCTGAAATTGTTTTCCTGAAAGATGAGAAGCTCCGAATGCTTGCGCAGCTCATTCGCAACCATGAAGCTAACAACATACAGAATATTATATTCGAGTCCATAGGCAAGCAATTTGAATACCTCAGGATGTGCAACTCTAATCAGGAATCCGTCAATACCGTCCTAGATGAGTGCAATGCAATGGTGAGTAAGTATAAGGATGACGAAATTCGAGGTCCCATTTCTGGTCTCATCCTTGTTTATATAGAAAACTGCCTCAACAATGCACTTCAGCTCATCAGGAACTACACTCTGCGAAGGACCTACCTTGACAAATTGATCGCGCATGACCTGGAACTTTTCCAAGCACTGGATGGGTTGGACACTTCAAATCTCACTGAAGTTGCTGATTTCACGGAACAAATTCAGCAATACGACCAAAAAGTTATCAGCTACATGAAGTTGAGTGTCAACACTCATGCTTCACAAGAATTCTCAAGATATCTCAGGAATTCCGGCATCGGCTTCGACAACCTAGTCCGAAGGTGAGGTGACTATATATACCCACTTCTATCTCTAATTATATATATAAATATATATATGTGTATAGAATTTTTCAATGATGGGTGTCCATGCTCCAAATTAGGACATTACCGGTGATTACAGGATGCTTATACATATAAAATTAATCTGTATCAAGCAACTTATAGCAGCCCTAAGGAATTTGTTCCGTGTCTCAGAGTTGTAATTTTATTATTAATGATTATATGACAGCTTTTATAGGATAGGTTCTACCTCGGGATCAAATGAGCTTTTGGACAGCTACACTACAGTAATTACAAGTTTAGCTAGCTCCACATCTATAGTAGGAAATGCCTTATTTACCTAAAAATAAAAAATAAAAATAAAATTAAAAAAATGGTAGGAGATACCTTAGTGACTTGGCTGTGGGGTGGTTTCTCTGTGGAGAATTCCACCTTAGATTGTTTTTTTCTGTCTTCATCATTTACCCCTTTATTTTAGTAGGCATTAGTCCTCTTTATCCGGGGGATTATATGCATCAAATAATCTACTGGGTGTACTCTTAGAGATGGATAAAACTTCTTTTCTTCCTTAGTAGGATGGGTAGTCCTCCTGACAATTATATACCTGCTAATTTGATGTTCATCCCACCTCATATTGTGTCCGAATGGTATTTCCTACCTATTCATATCATTCCTTCATAGCATCCCAGACATATCGGAGGTGTAGCCGCAATAGCATTAATTTTTATATGTCTGATCGTTTAACTTTTTTAAAAAAAAAAAAAAAAAATTGTATGTGTGTAGTTCAAGTTTTCTCTGTGTTTACCAAGGAATAATTTGATTGCTCGACGAATTTGTCTTGGATATTCCTCCAATTACATATAATAGGGTACTTTAATATATACAAAACCATATATTCATTAAATATTAATATTTGAGTTATATGATCTATGCAGTTACCAGACGAGGCTTGGGTTTACCGGACCGTTTAAGGACTTGAAAGATGAACAAAAGCTAGAGGTGAATGATTAAACTGCTAATTGCATGGATATATCATTTTTTTTAACTATCTCCTAAATTAATATTAATATATATATATATATATATCTATATAATTATAGGGTTTATGTTGGAAACCAACTAATGTGGTCAATTGCACAACTAGATTTTTCATTTTAATTCATAAGGGCTCATTTGGTGTGCTGTGTCAGCCCATCAGATCAGTATTAAATTCTGTACACCGTTTGGAACCTCTAACACCGTACACATCTTATCCACAGTCCCCATATGGCACGGTCGGATTTGGGTTTTCTCTAATTAAGAGAAAAGCTTCTGCTCATTGAGTGTACATACACTTTCTCTCATATAATGTGGGACCCATAAAAAAAAAGCTTCAATATATCGGGTATAATACATCCACATTCCACATCCTATGCGAGAAAGGGCTATGCGCACCTAATGTACAAAAGGTCTTTCGCTTAATCAATGACCAGACAGAACCCATATGTGAATTGTGGGGTGGAACACGTGCTTGTTACCCACCAGATATATATATATATATATATATATATATTTTAACAAATAACCTTCACTTTTCAGTTTTTGAGTTTCAAAATCATTGCAATAACTATTTTTACGCCTGCATCATCTACAAATATTTTTTAATTTTTGGCTGTTCTAATTTCGGTGAGTGATGTGAAATGTGTTGAATTTACTTTTATAAATTGTGTTTCATTTGATCCTAAATTAAAATTACAATATCTAAAATGCCTATTAGTTCTTCACCATTGTTACAGCAAAATAGTCAAAGATAAAGGATTTTGGTAGGGACGATGATATCTGAGATTTTTGCAATTTTTCTTACCTTTCTGCTTTTGGTTTTTTTCTTTTTTTCCTTTTTTTCGATTGAAATTCTGCTTTTGTTTTTTGTTAGAAAATAAAAAAAAAGAAATTAAAGTGTTTCTTCCACTTACTAAGGGCCTTATAGTCTTTATACGAAAGTAATTCTTTATTTGTTCCCCTCTACTTCTGCTAATTTGGCTTTTGGCTGTGGATTATTTGTATATCCGTTATCTCTCCTTATCCCACTCTCCTTCAACTTTCTCTTGCAAAATTTCGGACATCCAAATCACTTCAAACAAACAAACCCTTTGCGTATCCAAAGAAACACTTTTGTTTCTTTCCCAAGTTCTTCCAAAAAAACCTCATAAGTATTCGTACATTTTTACCTCTCTTTTCTTATGAAAGAGAACCCAAATTACACGCTGATCAAAGAGAGAGATTGCCTTTTGTTTCTACTCCTCAAAACCTCCAAGCTTATGTGAATGAATAGTTTAGCAAGTTTTGGAGATATAATAAAGAAAGAGAATGAACGTTTTTGCACGGCTTTGTTGGAGAGAAAGGAGTGAGAGAGAGAGAGAGATGTGAGAGGAAGTGAAATGACCTTACTTATCCTGACAAAATGCATCATGAGATGCACACATAAGGTTTGTATTTTTAATAGATGGACCATGGGTGCAAATAAAATGAAAATTCGAAAGGCAAATTATTATAAATTTTTTTTAGGATACGAAGTATCAGTTTTGCTAAAATATGGAGTATGATGGTATTGTAAATTATTATAAATTTTTTTTTAAGATATAAATAAAGTTCAGAATACAACGGTCTCAATTTCTTGTATATAAATGATAAACAGGTGTATGATGCAATAATCGAGGCATCGGGTAGGCTAAGCGTACTGGATGACAAAGGCTTAAAGGCTCTATCATATGGGAAAGATACTCGGAGCATTAAGGATTATGGTCAAAAAGGCATGTTCCTGATGAAAGTAGGAATCATAATTTGGGACATATATTCATCGGACCAGCCAATCCAAACGGCAACACGAGAGGCCATGGTGCAAGCAGCAAAAAAAGGAGGTGCAACGCTAGGAAAGATTGTGGGAGCTGCAGCGGCAACCCAATTAGTAGGCGTTCAAGCAACTACATTGTTCGTTGCTGCGCTTGGACTTGCTGGAGGAGTTGTGGGAGGTTTTATTTTTGGAGCTGCTGCTGGCCTTTTGTTTGATCTGATTTTCGGCTCCGGAGGGGAAGCCGTCCTTCCTACTGATGGCTTAATATTCTACGTAGCGCCCATGCCTAATGGCAAGGATTTGGCCAAACAAATTGCCCACATATAATCATATGTACTGAACAAAACAACCTATTACTCCCTTCACCCACCCACACACACAACACACACACCCACCCACCCCAGCCGTTCCCCCCCCCCCCCCCCCCCCAAAAAAAAAAAATAAATTTAATGGGTTCGTAATAATAGTCTCACTTATGAGAATTGCATGTACACGTTCATAATTATATTTACTTTTCTCCTGGTTTGTACTATCCCGTGTTTGTTGAGTACTTAATACCCATTTTAATTAGTTTTATTTATTTTACTTGTTCTATTACTTATAGAGTTTTGCTATAATTATCACAACTGGATTGACACTCATCCTCACACTACAATTGGCAATTCGCTCCATTTAATATTTTTTTCCTTTAAAAAAAATGTTACTTTATCATTATTAGTGATTATTGTTAATCAAATCTATACAATTTAGTTGACTATCCTAAAAGGTTCATTTTCTAGCAAAGGTTCATTTTCTTATATTAGATTTTTCAGTTTTAAAGGTCGAAATATAATTAAATGCAATCAATTATCAGTTGTTATGTTAACAATAGATCCCACTAATGATGAGAAATAACAAAACTTAATTTTTTACTTGTAGAAAATGAAAACTAATAATATGAACAAGTGAATTCGGAAAGATAGACAACTAAATTGTCATATTGCATAAGGGTCCTATATACAAGTCATTCTATGCTTCAACTATCCATAAGACTTAAGGATTAATGAGTCTGGTAAACCACAAGATAAAGCAAAACCTTAGATGTAGGAATATGGCGTATGTTGATGCAAAAAATCAATGATTAAAGTTTGTGTATCCTCCTTCACCGTTGAATAACCCATGGATTTGCAAACTAGGCAAAAAAACATCGTTAGAAAGGCTTAAGGAGTGCTGGTGAGACCCTTCGATGGTCAAGTTACAAGAGGTACTTTGAATGCCAAAAGCTATTAGAGTTTTGATTTTTATGTTGTTGTGCACTTTACATGAGATGTATTACGATATATTTAATGAACTGGAATACAGGATCAAATAACAAAACTAGGAGACAGTGATTAAATTTACACTCATAGTTAGCCCCCACTCTGTGATTAAAAATTCACTCAATAGAGTAATGAATGTTGACTTTTGAGTTGAGGATTGTTTTGGTTTGATTGAGTTGATGAATTTCTTTATGCTGATTCTGTATATATATTTGTCTTTTTCATGTTGATTCCATACAAGACATCTACATAAATTTTGTATATAGCTGAATATATTGGAAAATTTCCAATTATTCCATGCACATGGATGCATGTATAAATATTTTATATAGTTTTTGGTAGCAATACTCCCTGAACTTTTATCATATTTGCAAATTACAATATGATTTTCATGTTTAGCAGCTATACACTTTCAACTTCATGTTTTTTTTACAACAATGCCTAACTACCTTAACACTATTTTTATTTGACTGTTAAATGTCATGTGCTTGGCATATGCTACATTTTTTTCGGCATAAAGGACATGGGATACCACATGATGGATAGTTTTGTGATGGAGGTGCAGCAACATAGCTCAGCAGCTCGGCATAGCTCGGCAACTCGGCAACTCGACAACAACATAGCTCGGCAACAGCAGCTCGGCAGCAACAGAATAGCTCAGCAACAGCAACTCGGCATCAACACAGCAAGCTCAGCAGCAGCAACAACAAGCTCAGCAACACCAGCAACAGCAGCAGCAGCAACACAACAGCACCATTAGCATCAATAGCAAGCTCAAAATAGCAGCAGCTTCATCATGAACAGTAACAAATGCCAAAACAGGGGAGAATAGAGTGCTACAGTACCATAGAAATGAAACCCAATTTAAATCTTATGGTCATTGGCTTGCATGTGCCAAGGTTCATGTGACCCAAATAAAAAACACACCATTTTAATCTTTCCAGAATAATTGTTTAAAACGCACTGTTTTCATTTTTAGGTTTATATATGTAATAGTTTGCCACCTTTCGGGTAGATAATTTTTTATGTTCTTCAACATATGAAATAGATTGGTAATCAAGCTGAGTTTCCAGTAGCTTCCTTTGCTGGTTGTTTGTGAATGATAAATTCATTTTTCTTGTTTAATTGAAAGCTCCTACATTAAATTGGTATCAGAGCTCGGAGATCGCCGGGAATCTTGTTATGGCCAATTCCGATGGAGGGAGCAGTTGTACCAATGGAGAAGACCAGGGTATGAAGACCATTTTGGGAGCCATCCGAGGTGTGGAGCAGTAGATCGAGAATCTTGCCGTAGTCATCCAACAATCATTGCTTCAACAAACCTCACCACCACCTTTAACACCACCGGTTGCTGGATCGAGAGAGCGAGAGTTAGCTTGCCACCCACCGGCACCAATTCAGACCCAAAACACCCAGCCACGCCTAAATTTTCCCTTGGTGACAGATCCACCACCACCACCTCACTTTCCACAAAATTTTTACCCCAACCAGCTCCCATTGCCGAACACCGACTCAGATGATGACATTGAGGCAACTTTCTTTGACCAACCACGACGTAGGCTTGGAGATCCCTTCCCTAACCACCATTTTGGACAGCCAGGAGCTCCACCCAGGTACAATCAACATCGAGATACAAATTATTAAATCAAAATTGATCTGCCTATGTTTGATGGCCAAATTGATATAGAAAGCTTCCTAGATTGGATTCAAAATGTTGAAGTCATTCTTAGACTACATGAATATCACCGAAGCACATAAGTCAAATTGGTGGCTTATAAGCTCAAAGGAGGTGCTTCTGCTTGGTGGAAGCAATTGCAAGCCAAAAGAAGGAAAGAAGGAAAGGAACCTGTTAGATCTTTGCACCGAATGAAGCAATTGCTCAAAGCACGGTTCTTGCCAAAGGATTATGACCAATTGCTCTATGAACAGTACCATAGTTGCCACCAAGGTAATAGAACTGTGAATGACTACACTACTGAGATGAACATTACCATAGTTGCCACCAAGAAAATTGTCCTCTTACCATCAACCCCACTAGGAACAGGTCCACACAAAACTTCCAGTGATAAGCTGAGACACCCACCTCAAAACTTGTTGGGCCAACTTAACACTCCTAGTGCTACACAAGATTCCTCACAATACAACCACTCTTATGCTTTAATTGCCTTTATTCTCAATGATGCAGAGATGATAGAGAGTAACATTACTATCCCACCAACCATTCAACCACTCCTTGAAGAATATAATGACCTTACACCAACTAAACTTCCAAATGAATTACCTCCTTTCCGTGATCTACGACATAATATTGACTTACTTCCTAGTGCAAGTCGTCCAAATCTGCCCCATTACCGAATGAGCCCCAAAGAACATGCAATCTTGCAAGGTATAGTAGACGATCTCTTGTCAAAGAACTTGGTACGTCCAAGCCTTAGTCCATGTGCCATTCCAGCCCTCTTAGTCCCAAAGAAAGACAAAACATGGCGTATGTGTGTGGACAGCCGAGCCATTAACAAAATCACCATTAAATAAAGGTTCCCAATTCCATGGTTAGAGGACATGCTGGACAAACGTGAAGACTCTAACATCTTCTCCAGATTGGACCTTAAAAGTGGCTACCACCAGATTAGAATCCGACCAGGAGATGAGTGGAAGACCGCATTTAAAACCCGAGAAGGCTTGTATGAGTGGCAAGTGATGCCGTTTGGCCTTTGCAATCATTCATGAGACTCATGAACCAAATTCTCAAACCTTTTATTGGCCAATTTGTGGTGGTATACTTGGATGAAATTTTGGTATTTAGCAAATCCCAAGAAGACCACTTAACTCATCTAAGAAAGGATCTACAAGTACTAAGGGAGAATAAGCTATATCTTAGCATTCACAAGTGTGAGTTTGCCACCGACCGACTTCTTTTTCTTGGCTTCATTATCAGCAAAGAAGGAATCCATACCGATCCTAAGAAGATACAAGCCATAATTGACTAGCCTTCACCCAAGAATGTCACCGAATTAAGAAGTTTTCATGGCCTTGCCACTTTCTATCGGAGGTTTATTAAGAATTTTAGTGAAATAGCTGCACCATTAACAGCAAGTCTTAAGAATGATGATTTTAAATGGGGACAACCATAACAAGACAGCTTTGAACTTTTGAAGAATAAGCTCACCAATGCACCAGTCCTAGCGTTGCCAAATTTTGACAAAGTGTTTGAAGTTGACACCGATGCATCCAAGGTGGGAATTGGAGCTGTCCTCACTCAAGAAGGCCGACCAATTAAGTTCTTTAGTGAAAAACTTTGTCCAGTACAGTAGAAATGGTCCATCTTTGAACAAGAGCGCTATGCTGTCATTCGCGCTTTTGATCATTGGCAACACTACCTCATTCAAAAGGATTTCATTCTCCATAGTGATCATCACCCTCTTAAATATCTCAATTTACAAAAAAAACTCAATGACCTGCATGCTCGTTGGCTTGAGTTCCTTAAAAAATTCCACTACACCTTCAACCACATAGCTGGACATCGTAATACTGTAGCTGATGCATTGAGCCGAAGGTATTCACTCCTCACCATTTTGAAATTCAACCTACAAGATTTCAACCACCTCAAGGAATTGTATGTTGAAGATAAAGATTTTTCTTTCATATAGGAGCAATGCCAACTCCACCACAACATGGATGATTATCACATTCTAGATGGCTATCTCTTCAAAGGTAACCAATTGTATATTCCTCAGACATCACTATGAGAGTTCATAATGAATGATCTTCATTCGGGTGGCTTGGCTGCATATGTTGGACGTGATAAGACCACATTGGCTATCACCTAATGTTTCTATTGGCCCAAAATGACTACCTAAATAGCCTCTTTTGTTGGCCGTTGTCCCACCTGCCAAATTGCCAAAGGGCATACCCAAAACACTGGTTTGTATACTCCTCTGCCAAATTTCTGTTACAATTTGGGAGGATCTTTCCATGGACTTCATCCTTGGCCTTCCAATGACCGTCAAACGAGTTGATTCCATTTTTGTAATTGTTGATTGCTTCTCCAAAATGGCTCAATTTCTTTCCTGTAAGAAAGCCTCAGATGCAAGTTTTGTAGCTCACTTATTCTTCTGGGAGGTGGTTTGTTTACATGGTATTCCAAAAACCATCACTTCCAATAGAGATGTCAAATTTGTCAGCCACTTTTGGAAAGTTTTATGGAAGAAATTTGATATCAAGTTACAGTATAGCAGTCCTTACCATCCCCAAATCGATGGCTAGATCGAAGTTGTCAACCGCACACTTGGTACCATGCTTCGTAGTCTAGTTTTAGAAAAACCAAAACAGTGGGACTCTCTCCTTCCACAGGTTGAATTTGCCTATAATAGCATGGTCAATCGTTCCATTGGTCTTCAACATTTTGCCATTGTGTGTACAAAGATACCCAACAATACCATTGACCTCATTTCACTCCCTCTGTCAACTCATCGGGGAGCTGACACCTTTGCTGAAAATTATGCCCAGTTTTATAAGGAGATTCAACATAAAATTGAGAAAGCCAACCTCAAATATAAGGCAGCTGCGGATGCCCATCGTCACCACAAAACTTATGCTGTAGGTTATTTAGTCATGGTTTACCTGCGAAAGGAACGTTTCCCTACCGGTACATACAACAAGCTGAAACCTCTCAAACTTGGTCCTTTTGTCATCTCAAAATGTGTTGGGCCAAATGCTAATCACCTTGATTTACCTGAAGATCTCCACATCTCTCCTGTGTTCAATGTTGCCGATTTCCATCCATATCTTTCTCAAGATGCTTCTCCTACTCTTTCTTTACAACTCGAGGATGAGTTTCCTGACACCGAGAAAGAGTTGATGGAGGTGCAGCAAAATAGCTCGGCAGCTCGGCATGGCTCGGCAACTCGGTAGCAACTTAGCTCGGTAGCTTGGCAACAGCAGCTCGGCAGCAACATAGTAGCTTAGCAACAGCAGCTCGACATCAACACAGTAAGCTTGGCAGCAGCAACAACAAGCTCAGCAACACCAGCAGCAACACAGTAGCAACAGGAAGCTTAAAACAGCAACAGCCTCATCATGAACATTAATAGATGCTAAAACATGGGAGAACATAGTGCTACAGTACCATACAAATGAAACCCAATTTAAATCTTGTGGAAGTTAGCTTGCATGTGCCAAGGTTCACGTGACCCAAATAAAAAATACAGCATTTTGATCTTTCTAGAATAATTGTTTAAAACGCACCGTTTTCATTTTTAGGTTTATATATGTAATAGTTTGCCATCTTTCAGGTAGACAATTTTTTCTTCTTCTTCAACATATGAAATAGCTTGGTGATCAAGCTGAGTTTCCAGCAGCTTCCTTTGCTGGTTGTTTGTGAATGGCAAATTCATTTATCTTGTTTAATTGAAAGCTCCTGCATCATTTTGGCATTCGATTTTTCTATTTGGTGCCATAAAGAATAGAGAGAGGGGTGTTAGGTAAGCATTTGACAATTATGGCATAACAAAACTGTGAAAGCCTTCATCCTCTACCTTTGTTCTAAAATCAGATTGGAAAAAAGCGAAAAAGAAAAAAAAAGTTTAAAATTTTTAAGGTTTTAGGTTGATTGCACATGGAGTGAGAGATGGAAGAGATAATGTGCTTTTGCAGTAGGCTTGTCGTGAAAAAAAACCCCATGGATGGGTACAAATATTGGAAGGAGGTTCTTCACATGTGAAAAGGTTAGAAACCTCGAATTTCTACTTCGTTCTCCCCTCTTTTTATGCAATTCAGTTAGGTTAAGGACATATTGGAGTGTTTAGCTTATTGGTAATCTGATTGGACATGCTTGTTAAGTTTAATTTAGGTTTTGGGTTGGTTGCTTATTTACGATTAAAATGATTGTTGAGTTTTAATTTTTCTTTGACAGTATTTTGGTTTTTCTAATTTATGATCAAATGAGATACTTGAAAATTAACGAATCATTATGAGCAATTATATGTAGCTTCAACCCATGCAATCTAGCTTCCTAAAAATGCTACATTTCTCAACCCAAATAAAAAAGATACATATGAATGAAAGACTAAGCATCAACTTACCTATGAGTCATTTATCAAAAAATAAAATAAAATAAAAAATTACCTATCAGTCCTCCTAAATGCCATGCTTGTACGCTAGAGCATCCCATTCTTTAGCAATTTAAAAGCAATTTAGCCTTTGTGTAGCTTCATCTGTTACAACAATTTAAAGAACTCCAAGACATGCATTAACTTTAAAAGCACTCCTTTGAACATCCATCATAAAGGTGTAAGCATATATGTATGCACTATGTATCCGGTACAAATTATACATACTAAAATGTTTACATGCAAACTTTTTATTGTATTACTTTGATGGTGAATTTTAAATGTTTTTACTATTGGAAAATATGGCTTTAATACCATATTTAAATGGTTTTGCATGAAATTAATTTGTAATAATGACCTTAAAAGTTTTTAATAACCTTGTTAAATTGTTTGTGAATTGGGCTATAAACTTGAGTGTCCCATGGGCTATTAAATTAGGAGTTACATGTGTATTATTATTTGAATTAATTTTGTAAGGCCTATTAAAACTTTATAAAGTCTTGGAATTAAAGTTATGTTTTGAATACCCCCTTGTGTGAAGCCTTTATGGAACTCTTAAAAGTTGAAAAGAAATAGATGAATAATATTTAATCATTCTAGCGAGAAGAAATACAAAGAAAATAAAAAAAAGGGCAAAATGCACTTGGATATCCTCTATTTTCACATCTTTTCATTTAGGGAGATGTAACAATTTTTTTTTACATTTGATACCCTTTATTACCAAATCTGTTAAATTTTAATAGATTCTATCAAAAATGGGTCATGTAAGTAGCACGTAACCTTTGAAATTTTTTATTTTATTTTTTTAGTTTTCTTGAATTAATTTGATAGAAAATTAATTAAAAATTCAAAATCTTAAACAAACCGTTTCAACTTTCTCTGCTCTACTTTCCTTCTACTTCGTTTTCTTCTTTCCTTAAATGAGGTTCTCCAATTGGGCTTCAACGCTTCATGTAAGATTCTCAATAAGACATTACAAGTCGACGTAAGAACTTAGTAAGCTACCAAACTGCGATGGATCACTATCACTTGTTAATACAACCTTGAAATGTGGTGCTAAAAGTGAACTAACACTTCTAAAGTCAATAAAAGTGGTGGCAAAAGTCCAACATTAAAAAATTTGCAATTTACCTAATTATGAAAGCTACATTCTTGCAGTTGCTCTCTTCAAAATTTCATGATTGAAAACTTAAAAAATAAACTTTTTCTAATTTTCCACGGCATAAAGAGACTAAACTCAAATATAATTTTCACTTGCTAAGTTTCTTATCAACCAAACAAAACAAACATTAAAAGATAGGGAAAAAGAAAAAAAAAGAGCAACTATACGGATAAAAAATACCTTGAAAGCGAGTAATTCAATGCATGGCATCTTGCATAAAATGCAGTTGTTTTGTTGATTGTTGTGGTGTAGATTAGCATAATCTAAAGTCGAAATTGGTAAAGTTTGGACATAAACCAAACAAGAATTGAGTGGATGCAGATGAGAACAGAGAATGGCGTGTTGGCAAGCCTCCATCTTCAAGTAAAAATGGCAATATTTATGAGGGGGGCTATGGCAGTGGCAGCGGCAGCGGTAGCGGCACAATAGCTTGGTTTTTGGCATTGGATGGATTTAGGCTTGGTCTAGGATTTAGGTTGAGGATATGAGCTTGGGGATTGGGAGAGGCTTTCAAATTTTCCTAGGGTAGGAGGAGATGGTGGTGCTGGCAATGGTGGTGGTGGTAGCGGCATGACAATTAGAAGCTCGTGGTAGTTTTAGGATTTTTAATTAATTTTCTTACAAATTAATTCAAAAAAGTTTTGAAAAAATAAAAATAAATAAAAAATCAATTTTAAGGATAACATGAGTAGCATGTGATTAATATTTGACAGAATCCATTAAAATTTAATAAAATTGGTAATAGACAGTATCAAATATCAAAATTTCTTTTATAGCCCCTAAATGTAAAGAATATGAAAGTAGAGGATACCAAAGTGTATTTTACCCAAAATAAAACTATATTAAAAATTAAAACCTATAAACCATAAAGTAAATCCACAAAACAATCTATAGCATGTGATCCCACAATCTCCATAAAACAAATTTGCTCCCCATTAGTGCAGGCATTCTCAAAGCATTTGTCTCTTAAGCGACAACATATTGATTTAAGTTTTGAACTTTTGCACCTTCAAAACTTCTCCTTCAAACATGAATTATGCCCAAACACTACAACACTAGAAAGTGGAGTACAAAAGCAAAATGAAAACTAATTTTTTTTGGTGTTTTTGTTATGTATTTTCCAAGTGATGGGAATGGAGTATATAATGGCTTCAACAACAGTGTATTCAAAAAATGACTTTAATTCCAAGATGTTATAAAATTTAAATGGACTATTATAAAATTAATTAAAACAATAATGCACATGTAATCCCAATTTAACAACCCATGAAACAATCAATTGAATGACCTAATTTACAAGCCATTTAACAAGGCTGTCAAAACTTTCAAAGCCATTATTACAAATCAATTTTGTTCAAAATAATTTTATATGATATTGAAGCCATATTTTCCAATAGTCCCCCATATGAATGAAATTGACAGATAAACATGAAGCTTGGGACACAAAATTTTACTTCGGTGATAGAGTTCACTAGTTGGAATATATATAGGATTGGTAAGTGTTATATTTTGAACTTTCCATTGTGAGAATATATCTACTTTACATGTAAATGATGCTATATCTGACATAGGACTTTTCATACCACATTTCAGTTCTCATTGTTATGGTCATTTTGGCCATGAACGTCTCCCTAGTTTTACGTGAGTTTTTAAAGAATTGTGTCTAATATAATTCTCCTATGAAACAACTCATATTCTCTCTCACACAGGTGATTTCTTATTAAAAGTAACCTGCATTACTCCGTTCAAATTTTTCTATGCATAATAATTATTAAAAGCATACCTTAATCTTACATTCAATAGGTATTACTGTTTTATCATAAGAATGAACGAGAGCTTAAACCCTCATAATGTCTTTACAATTAGGTTGTCTCTTTGAACGTAAATCTTGTGATCTCCAACCAACTAGGTTGGGTTTCCATCGTATAGACTTCCTATTTCATGGGCTTTACTTCCATTTCCCTTAATTATTTCTCAACTAATTTTCTATTTAACCCTTTAGTTAGAGGATCTAGCTAAGGTTAGCTATCTAATGGTTTTGTGTCTATGACGTAAGTGGCTAGACTTAACCACTATTGCATATAGTCTATTATAATGAATGCTTATCGCAAGCACATGCTTTGGCCACCTTGGAATGTCCTCTATGAAATGTCGTAACCATTCCATCTTTTCACTACATTTATCGAAAGCTATGAATTCACATTTCATAGTAGATCGGCTATAACCATTTGATTTGAAGACTTCCATAATATGGCAGCACCTACCAGTGTGAATACATATTCGCTTATAAATTACAGGTTTTTTTTAATATTAGATATCCAATTTGTATACTTGTTTCATATTCTAGAACAACTGGACATCTTATACAATGTAGTTTATAATTACGAGTATACTGCGAGGACCTCAATGCTTTTGTAATTCATTTCAATGATTATCAATTTGATTACTTTTGTATCTACTCAGCTCACTAACTGTGCAGGCCATATCTAGTCTTTTACAAATCATTAAGTAAATTAGACTACTTCTCATAAATCATTAAGTAAATTAGACTACTCATCACTCTAGAATACTCCACTTAAGATACACTCTTACCTGGTGTTTTAGCCAATATCAAAATAATCTTTATTCAATTTCTTCTGTATTTTGTCCATGTAACATAACTAATTAAAAACAAGTCCATCTGGCGTTCTTAAGATTTTAACCCCTAAATTCACATTGGCAAGACTCAGCTGTCAAACCTTAAGTTCAACATTGCTTAGGTAGATCTGACCACTTTGTTACTACCAATAATGGGTATGTCATTAACATATAGACACAAAATGACACAACCATTTTTTTTTTTTTTAACATATACACATGCATCATACTTATTGATTTGAAACCCATTGGCCACCATAACACTATCAAACTTTTGAAGCCTTTGTTTTGGTGCTTATTTCAAGCCATACAAGAACTTTGCTCATCTACATATTATCTTTCGTTATCTTGGAGTAGAAAAACCCTTAGGTTGCTCAATATAAATCTACGTGTCTAGATCTTCATATGGAAAGGAAATCTTCTCATACATTTAATATATCTCAAGACTGTGTAAAACAACAGTTACAAGCACTATCTTTATGGAATTTATTCTCATCATAGGAGAATATGTATAAAAGTAATCATGATCTTCTTCCTGTCTATAACCTTCAATTACAAATCTAGCATTATATTTTTTAATTGTTCTATTTGCTTTCATTTTCACTTTGAAAAATCCATTTATATCCTAGTGGAACATCCATTAGTTCCCTAGTATACTTTTGTAAGATGGAATCACTTTCACCTTTTAAATGCCACTTTACCACAAAAAAATTTCATGATAGTTCATAGCTTCTTTAGTGCTTTAAAATTCACCTCCCAACAAATAGATCAAAAAATCTTATCCAAATGATTTTTCTATCATTATTCTCTTGTTGTGTCTAGGTTCATTTTCAACCTCTTGTCTAGTTCTTGGTCCTAACTATCTTCATTTATAGTCTCATATGTTCATTTAAATGAACTCGATCACCTTTTCAAACTAATATGGAAAACCATGTTAAAAAATGATGCAATCCATGATTGCATTATCACATTTTATGTATATCAGAGATTTCAAACTTATACATAAGAAATCAATAAGCACCACTGTTATGTGCATAGGAAAATGTCAATGCAATAAAAGAAATTTGGACTTATTTTCACCTTCTTTAATGTAAGTACACCCATTTTGACACGTTAACACACTCTTGTAGGTATTTATAGGAAAACTCTCTTCCTATCTATATCTCATATGATGTCTTTGGTTCTTTCTTATGAGACACCTTATTTAAAAGGTAATTTACCAACAAAATGGTTTCCCTCATATGTAACCCAAAACTTATCACACTACATTCATCATTTCCTTAAAGGTAAAATCTTTTTGTTTAGTGAGAACATTTATATAAGATGATTAACAATATTCATCAATCGATGTGACATACTTGCCACCTCAATAATTATTATCATTTTACTTTCCTAATTAAGTTGATTCTCAACTTTTGTTTTATAGAAAACATATTTTTCTATTTTTTCATCTTTGCTCTTAAGCAAATTAAGGTATTAGTCACCATTTTTCCAAGCATTTAATGCCTTGAGGACTTGAGAATCATTCTAATCTTCGCCTATTATTGGTTCATCCTCAGTCAAGAACATCATAAGGTTCATGGTAATCGGATAGTACATAATCTTCTATTTGCATCTTTTGAAATTCAACCTGTTGAATCACTTTGGTCTCTCTGAATAGTTCCTCGAAACCATCATATGTGCCATTGTTGAGAAATTTCTAAGAAAAAATATTAATTTATTGTCAAAAAATTAAATATATGCAACAAAAAATATTCTTGTAGGAGGAAAAAAATACACATATAGAAATTATATTTTTCATGTTCTCCCTCTTATGATGTCAGTACTAATGTTATCACTTTGATGTCATTTTTCTTTAAATTTCTCTTGGTATAGAATTATTAAATATTATTCATCTGTTTATTTTTAAATTTATATTATTATTTTTCTAACATTTATTGTAGAATAAACGTGATGTGTTTCATTCATATGATCCACCGCTATGTGAACATTCAATGGAAATAATCCTTAGCTAGTTGAGAAGCACGAACAAATTGGAGGAAGAAAACATGAAGATTGGAAGTATCGAAAAGAAGTTGTTGTTAGCTTTTATTTTATGTTGTATGTTGATAATGCTATTGCTTAGTAAATGCAATAAAGACTATGTTTTGTAGGTGGTGGATGGAAAACTGCTAGGTTCAAGTTGTTGTTAGGATGTTTATTGTAATTTTTAGTAGTTTGTTATGAAATTGTATGTGTTATATTCTAGTTTATTTTAATGGTAACAACACTATATGTTAAATTTTGAAAATATTGAAAAGTATAAAGGATTGATTATATGCCAAATGCACCATTAAATAGGTTGTAATTGTATGCCAATTATGTAAGCTTGTATGCCCTTTCTAATATTGGATGGCCATTGTCAAATTATCTATGCTAAGAAGCCTAATTGAAAGAAAGGTTCTTTTTTTGGACTACTTAACCATCTAAATATTAATTTTTTGGCAGCTATACACTCTAAACTGATATTTAGTTTTGCAGTGATAGCCCATAAACATTATAACAATTGGCTGGATTTGCACCTATGCCCCCTAGTTGGAGTATTTCGTATGTGCATAATATAAACACAATTTTGGCCATATTTAAACCTATATCACTTATTGTATTCAATTATATATATATAGATATAAAAATTAAACATGTTAAATTCACTTTCATTTTTATTAAATTTGATAGTTTCAAAAACAATTCTGTACATATACAATGGGGTATCAATAAGAAAGTAGACATTCTCATACAGATTGTTTATTTTGTGAAGTTCCATAACTATCAGAGAACTTCCTAAAACAATCAAACTTAAAAAAGTTAACTAAGCTAACCTAAGTTATCCGCCAACCCAATTAGGTACATATTTTTACATCACAACCACAACTCATAAAAGTTCATAAGTGACCTAAAACAGACAACAAGATATAAAAGTATATTGCATAGTTCACTCAAACAAGTGACTTAAAATTTGACAAAAAATAACCTATAATCATCACATCAGCTTCGTTGAACTAGTTGCTCCCTTTATTAAGTGCTGTTAGAGGTTCTGCAACAAGCACAATCAGTGGTTCTAATTCAATGATAGCTCTTTCACTTCTTTAGCTTTTGTTGCCTCTACCATTGACTCTATTGCCTTTGCCTTTTCGATTGCTCCTCCAGTACTTCTTGATCCAACTAGTTCTTAAGAAGACACTTTTTGTGTTATAGTGGGATTAATACTAGTTTCATTTAGATGAAAATGTCTTCGGATGGTGTAGGTATGCCACCGTCTTTTCTCACTTACAATAAATATAAAATGAATAAACTAAACAAGCTAATAGTGGGATTAATTATATATTGGAAATGAGAATGTTTATTTACATTGATTTTTCTCCTTCCATGATTGATCCAGTTGCAGTTCTTTTGCAGGTCTTATAATTATGGTATTTTTCTCCATAGTTAGAACATGTAACTGTGACATTGTTTTTCTTGCATCTTGGCAGGGTGTGGGGTGGAAGTTCATCTAGTTCTCTTCTTCTAAGTTTTATGGGTCTGTCTAGTTGCCTATGATATCTTGGTGGCTTAACTGATGGTATCCAAGATTTTGGCCACAACTATGACCCATTAATAGGATGCAAAATTGAGTCATATGCTTTCATGTAAGCTTCTTTTTTATAGCAATTATCAATGTAATCCTTTGCATCCAAGCCCTTTGTGTTCAACGTAGTCAAACATGCATAGCTAAACAGAATGCCACGTACTTCCCATTTCTTGCATGAGAAAAACTTTACATCCAGATCAAGAATATATTGCATCACATTTGCCACTCTAACCTCAATTCTTTTATCATTTGCTTATGTTGTGATGCAATATCTTGAATACAACTTGTCGCTCTGTAAAATTATGAAAATTTTTGAAGAATTATCTCCATGCCATTTCTTTACTCCCTTACTCTCGGCATTCTTCCTTTGTATACAAGAAGATGATAAATTAGATAATTTTTTCATACTATATTATAAAGCATATGAGTTAAGTAATTCCAGAAATAATAATAAAATAATATATAATCAAGCATATAATTTCCAAAACCATTTTGAAAAATAAAATTTCACTCATAAATTACAGTTCAAACCAAATCCTTGATTAGATTGCCTTTAGTATCTGTCCCGATTCCTAAAAATAATAATAAAATATTTCTCAGGCATCAAAATTTAAAACAAAATTATTCGTGCATACCAATATTCTAAAATAACTTTTAAAATTCTAAAATTACAAAAAATTGGACACTAAAAGGTCTAATTCTACTGGAAACCCTAAATTTTTGATACCAAAATTGGGGTTTTCACCCAAAGACTAATTTTTTTGAAATTGAACTTTAATTAGGTCCCATTAACACCTAATTACATAAATCCAACTTTAATGTGGTCCAAAATTATCCAAACACAATCCAATTTTATCTGATATTTAACTAATTGACCTAAAAATGAAGAATATATTAGCGTACTCATTTTAGTCTAAAACAATTCATCGGTAGTTGAAAAACTTGTCAAAAGTCTCAACCAAATTTCTCATCAATGTATCTTTCAAACAGTAAGAAATCTTGACAAAATAGATGCTGGACATCGATTTAGATGGTCAAAAATAAGGGGAAGGAGCGATTTCTTGGCCTTGGTTGGTTAGAAAATGGCCAAATTATTAAAAAACAGGAGGTGGCTGTCGTCGACTTTGAATGCCCGATCTCGACACATCACCAATTGGTTGGCCATAAAAGTTGGTGACTGAGGTCGCCAGCTGAGGGCTTCAGTGGTGGCCAACAAGTGTTGATGATATGTGGTTGGAAAATGCTCAATGAGATGACTTGATTTGAGGAGGAAAAGGGGTTCGGTTCATGAATTCTCAGGTTTGCTGAGGGTTTTCTGAGACTTTTTGGATATTTTTCATTTTTTTTAATCATTGGCATACTTCCCTATGCATATATAGTGCTTTGGATTACTAGTTGAAAAGAACTTAGCATTGGTTTGGATATAGATAAAATATCTAAGCTCAAAACTTTCTAGAACGATAAATTTTTAAACATAACTTAGAATTCGGCGTGTCTCCAATCTCTGAACTCGTATTTTTGAGCTCTATCGTAATTATGAGAAAACGCCCCAAATTTGAATTTTTAAGCAGTTTGACCAAGGTTGATCAAGTTTGACTTTTCTTTTAAAATGGAATTTGGCATTGACCTTTAAAAAGTTCAAATCCAAATTCCATTTTCAAAGAAAAGTCTAATTATAGACTGGTGGAACACCTGATTTCAAGTTACGGTTAAAAAGTTATGGTTTTCAAATTTTTTTAAATATCAATATTATATCAATATCTAAATCAGTTCTACATTTTTATCGGTTAGTGATACAATGGCCTATAAATACATAGGGAACCATATCTTCATTAAACAATTCAAAAAATACCATTTTTTCCGAAAAGAACCCCAAACCATGAAGACCCACAACAAGACCTGCAAAACCCACAATTGCCAAATTGAATTGTCACGATTAAGCTCCATTAGACCTGGTAACATGTTGTGTTGAATCGTATTTGTATCATATTGTGTCATGTTTCTATGAAATTTAGTTAACTTAAACACACCTGATTAAGCTTTTGTGTGTAAATAGATAAAACCAAACACATTTGTTAAATTATTGTATAAACTATTACCCGATCTGTTAACCCATTAAGAATATATATAAATTTAAAAATTCAAATTTGACTTTGCTTTCAAATAATAGAATAATATTTTTTTTAAAAAAAAGATACTTGTTTATTTTTAGATTTTTAAAAAATTAAACTAAAAGAGAACAAATCAATACATATTAAATAATAAATTAAGAAATTTTAACATTACAAAACTTATATAATTATAAAAAATCTCACTTTAATGGGTCTGATGGGTTTATCAAGTATTATTATGTTTCATCCGTTAAAGCTCATTAATTTATTGGGTCTTATTATATGATGTTGATATAGATCTGACACAATACCGTCAACCTAAATTTATACATTATCATAGGAATTCGTGTCTTATGATCATGTCATGCGAGATTTTGCCAAACCTACGCTATTCTAGCCACCAACTACTACATGCACTGGATGGCTATAAAGCCCATGGCTTTCCGACCAAAACCCCTAATTCTTTGGCCATTCTGCAACTCAATGAGCCGAGATCAGCCGTTTGAAGCTCGTGGAAATGACCAATCGGGTTTTCAGCTGGTTGGCCATTTTTCTACTGTTTCTTGTATTGGATGATTACCTCTTTAAAGGAGAAACCAAAAAGAAAAACCTAGCTTGTATTTGAACTATGGGTTTCTTTATTCGGTTGCTTATCTTTAATTGTTTATGAATTTGATATTAAAGAATTAATATAGTCGGTTATTCTAAAATAGTGGATTCATATATGACATGTCAATCAAACACCCTTTGAATACATTTAAGTATCGGCATGAAACGTAATAGCCTTTTTTAAGTATCTGTCCACATAGTTTATTTAATTTCATGAACTTTATGTACACAGTCAAGACATATGAGCAAATCCATCTTAACATAAACCCAAAAATTTTGTCTCATAATTATCTATTTGAGCTTTATTGCATTATGCTTGGAAGCTGTTCAAATTGCATGTTTCTCTCCAGGTAATTAATTTAATATATATATATATTTTTTTTCAACCTACTTTTGCTGTATTAGGACTTGCAAGACTGATCCAGGTTATTTGATTTTATTAAACGTCCATGCAATATTTCCTATGTTCTTTTATATCCAGATTTGTGCTGATGCAAGTAACTGAAGAGATAGGGACAGAGCAAGATTCCAAAATGATTTCATCAGTCAGCTGGCAAGTATCACTGCTTGAAAGAAATTATTTATTTTGAATTACATAGGACAAACTTTTATTTCTTCTATCTTCAACTATCTGAATTATTTGTCGGGAATGCAAAATTAATTACTAAGACAATCTAAATATTCTGTGCAATTTATTTCTTATTCATTTACTTTTGCATTATTATTCTAGGTTATTGGGAGAGACAGAGAGAGGTAGAGAGAGATGGTATGGGTACTTGGAACCAAGAGAGTGTTTTGTTTCCTTTCCTGGGATCTTCATCAAGAGAATTTACCACTTGATTTTTAAAAGGCCGTAAATCTATTTCTATTGCAGGAGATGTTTTCATCTACACTTCTTGGAACTGGTAAAATTGGTCGTTGATGAAGATTATCGATCTTACTGAATACTTCAAGTATGAAGAAGGTCAGTCCGTCCTCTACTGTCAGTGTTAATTTATCCTTTTTGTAAATTGTTTTTAGATTCTATGAATGTCACTCTTAATCTATAATAGAATTGAAAATTTTACCAGCTTAGAATAGTACATAGTCTTAGTTATGTTGATAGAAGCATGCAGTATTTTGAAATTAATTGAATGGTCTTTATTGCATTCAATTGGTGATTTGATGTTGATATTATAATATTGGAACAGCGTTAAGTAGATTAGCTCATTGCTTAGATCTTTAAAGAAGCCGAGTGTTGGTCATGTAGTTATTATATGCTATTCAAGTAGTCCATAGTTGTGTTGGACCCCCAGTGGATTAAAGCCTCCAAAGGCCAAATATTTGTGGGAATGGTTTATTTCATACACCTTTTTCTTGGTCATTGGTTTATTTCATATTTTATTGGTATTATTAAGATCCATTCTATTGATTACTTCTTATTGGAATATTTCAAAACGAGTGAACCTTGGAGTCCTTCTTCCTTAATGCCTAAGGTTGAGAAGCTGTCAGGTATTTCTCCATTATTTTCACGGGGTTTCTTGAGGCGATGCCTCAAAGAAATCAGCCAATTTTGAAATTGCATGGCATTTATAAGTACTATTGTTACATATTTTTTTTTTGTACTCTTCAGGTTATAGTTGCTGCCTTTGTCATGAATATTTACATTGTTGGTTTAAATCACTTGTATGACATTGATATAGACAAGGTAGCTTTATTTGCTCTTAGCATTGTGATAACTTGGAAGATAAAAGCATGGAAAGTTTGTTATCTGCCTAACAAATAAAGCCATTGAGTTTTGTGTTGACTTGAGATGCCTAGTTTAGATTGCAACTGGTCTTTATCTGCATGTTGCATTACAATTTAACAAGCCCTATCTTCCATTGATATCAGGGGAATATTCAGTTTGAACTGACATCAGATAGCATCTTACTTCTCTACGACGATATTAGACGCAGCTTTCAATGCAAGTGTCTTGAATTATTTTTCACTTTTTTCTTATGGTATTTAACTCTTTAACTTCACTTATTTTGCATGCAAGAAAATAATCTTGTCTATTTGTTTTGCCTCTTAATATTATCAAAAGGGGTTTCATATATGTAAATTAGGACCTTTGAAACTGAAGCGCTCTGGTTTATTTATAGGATATAGAGCCAGCTCTTTCAAAGGTTTGGCTCTATGTCAACTTGGAGGCGATTTTAGTGGAAAATAAGTCCTTGAGCAAGATGGTGATGATGAAATTGCATTAGATGATGTAGAAGAAGATGGTTGGAAGACTTGGCAAGCACCATGTAGTTTCTCTCTCTCTCTCTCTCTCTCTCTCTCTCTCTCTCCCCCCCCCCCCCCCCCTCTTTTGTTTAAGTTTATTGTATATAGTGCACCATTACATGTTGGAATTTTAATATAAATGATATTTGGTGGTAATAAAATATCATTGATTTTATATAAATTTCATTTTTATCGTTTTAGATTTATAAATGATATTTTAGTGCTAAAATGATCAGTTAGTGGGATCTAATAAAAACAATATTTTATCAAATAATAATTAATTAGTATATTATTAATAGATACAAAAATAGTGTCACTAAATTAAAAAGATAGTTTCTGTGACAATTTAAATAACTTAACCATGGTTAATGATTGACATGTCAATGATAAAAAAAAAAAAATAGAACTTTGTCAGAAAATCGTATGTACTTTGTAATTGAAACTTTTTTATGTCAACCAGCAAGATGGCATAGAAAGAAACAATGACGATTATGAATTGCAATTGGAAATATTTGTGTCAACCAATGATGTCACAAAAATGAAATGACGATTGTAGATTGTAACTATAAATATTTACATCAACCAGTAAGTTGTAAAAAATAAGTACAGTGACGATTGTATTGTGTATTATGGGAAGAAAATGTCAACGATTTTAGTGAAATGTCATCGATATTATCGGGTATCGTCAGCCATCGACTTCGATGTTTGGGGGGGGGGGGATTTCCATCAGCCGTGTCATGGAAACATTGCCGGTGTCGTGACATTTCGCCATTGTCGAAATAAGTTGGTGAAAATGTTGGGAAACTTGTGGAAATTGGATGGATTTCAGTGGAAATTTGATGAAAATCGATGAGTACCCTCTGCAATTCGATCTTTCCCAAGAATCCTAGCCAGTGCACTCTGCAATTTGATGGGAAATATGATGAAATTCTTATTTTATTTCGTACCTTTCCGGTGTTTGGCTTAAATTAGATGGGTACCCTCTGGCCTCTGCAATTTGATCTTTCATAAGAATCCCTGCTTCTATTTTTGTAATTGATTCTGTTAGCTATTTTTAAATTATTTTGTTTTGTGAATTAATTTGGATTTGGAGAAAGATGAAAATTTGATTTGATGAAGCAGTGTAGAGGAGGCTATTTTTGTTTTCTTTGCGGTCTTGATCTTGTTTTGCTCTTCGTTCTGGGAATTATTTCAAACCGTTGGATTTCCAAAAACAATCCCAGCTCTTCCTTTAATGCTCTTGAAGTCCCTCTACCTCCCAGAGAAGAAACCTCGCTCCTCGGCGAGAGAGACCCCAATAGCAGATCTTTCTCTTCCCAAGCCAATATCTTCGCCAACGTCTTCATCGCCATCATCGGGGCCAGAGTCCTCGGCCTTCCCTACACTTTCAAGCCCATCGGTTGGGTTCTCGGCCTCCTCATGCTCTTCGCCGTCACATCTCTCACCTACCACTGCATGATGCTCTTAATCCACACTCGCCAGAAGCTCGATTCTGTCCACTTATTGAAGAATAGCAACATCGCGTCGTTATTGCTTATTTAGAGCGGCTGTTTATTGCTTTGAAGGAATTGATATGGTTCTCCCTCTGGAATCTGAAATGAGAGACAAACGAAAATTTGGGAAAGTTGTTGATTTTACTATGGCTTCCATATGCTTGATATATGGAAGTTTTGGAGCTCTCGATTACTTTGCTTTTGGTGAACAGACAAAAGAAATGATCACATCAAACATGGGAGCCAGATTGGTGACCACTTTGGTGAAATTTGGTCTCTGTGTGAATCTCTTCTTTACCTTACCTATAATGATGAACCCAGTTTATGAAATAGTGGAAAGAAGATTTTGGGGTTGAAGATGTTCCCTTTGGCTTAGATGGTTATCTATTTTGTTGGTGAGTTTGGTGGCTATTTTGGTTCCTAATCTTGTTGATTTCTTGTGCTTGGTGGGTAGTGGAGTTTGCTTTGCATTGGGTTTTGTTTTGCCTTCTCTGTTCCACCTAGTGGTTTTCATAGACGAGATGACTTGAGGAACATGGTGTTCCCATGTGAGCATAATGGTTGTGGGTCTTGTTCTTGGAGTTTCAGGAACTTGGTGTGCTTTAGAAGAGATGTTTTCAAAATAAATTTGTCTAGTTCAAGTGCCACATTCTTTAGCTGTTATTAGCCAAAAGATATTGCAAACTTGCGATCTTATTCGTTGAATGTAGATTTGTTAATCATAATAAACTACACAGCTCTGGGTATATTAAGAAGTGAGACGGAGGATATGGTGGAGCTCGGGTCAGTTAATTGCAGTAAGCATTGAGAGGGGGATTGAAAGAATAAGAAAACAGTCAGTCAGTTTGTTAGTTTAAGAAAAAATTATTGAGAATCTTTGCAAGCATTTTGTATTTTCATGATATATTCTACGATTTTTGAAGCTTTATCACAATTCACATGGTAATAGTAATAACAAGTTAAAAAAAACTTTCATGGATTTATAGTAATAAATATATAGATTTCTTCTGGATACAGATTGAAAAGAAAAAAACCATGAGGGAATAGAGTAATGAGGTGGAAAAATAACAAAGTACAATAATAACCAATTGAAAAAGAAAAAAATGCTTTGTCATTTTTTAAAATAGTTTATTATAATTTTGTACTTCAAAAATTTAAAACGTACATATATCATGTGAGAAAAAAATATTTTTATTTATTTGTGAGAGAAGGAAATGTTTGTACTATTGTTTTATTCTTTTATAAAAGCGTGATATTCATTCATCCATCACTTCTATAAAATTTTATTTTTACGTTTTGAATCATTTCTCTTCAATATGAAATTGTGTAGAGAAAATAAATTTGAAAGTATCAAAAAATTAGAAAATAACGAAGGCTTTGTTTTCCGTGAAAGTGATTAATTTTCAAAATCTTTTAATTTTTTTATTCCATATTTTATGTTCATGAAAAGAGAAATTTTTAGAGGATACAAGACAGAAAGAAAGTCTCAATTCACAGTTTCTGGATCTTTAAAAGTAAGTATTTTTATAACAAATATTATAAAAAATTTATTTACTATTTAATATAGAACTAATTTTGTTTTACAAAATAATATATTATGTAATTATGAATTTTGATATTTATTAGTATTTTAACATTTATTAACTGTCAAATTTATTAATATAATTCTGTGCATTAGTTATTAATAGTATAAATATAATGCTTAAATTGGATGTATAACAACATATTAAATATTATTATTATTTTTATTGTTATTATTGTTATCATTGTCAATATATTATTATTATTGTTATTATTATTTTTATTCTTCTTATTATTGTTATATTATTATTGTTATTATTGTTAATTTTTTCTTGTTGTTGTTATTATCATTATTTTTATTATTGTGACTATTATTTTTGTTTTTTGTTATTATTATTATTATAAATTTTATCTTATTATTATTATTATTGTTGTTATTATTATTATTATCATTTATTTCTTCTTATTCATGTTATTATTGTTATTATTACTCTTTTTATTCTTGTTATTATTATTATTATTGTTATGATTTGTTTTTTATTAATTGTTATTGTTATTTATGTTTTCATATTCTTATTATTTATTTTTTCATATTATTATCATTATTATTATTATTTTGATTATTGTTATTCTCATTATTGTTGTTATTCTTATTCATGTTATTATTCTTATTCTTATTATTATAGTTATTATTATTATTATTATTATTGTTACTTTTTTATTCTTGTTATTATTATTATTGTTATCATTTATTTCTTATTAATTGTTACTGTTATTTATTTATTTTTATTCTTGTTATTTTTATCATTATTGTTATTATTATTATTCTTATTGTTATTATTTTTTTATTCTTGTTATTATTTTTTTTATTATTATTATTGTTATTATTATTATGGTTATTATTATTCTTATTATTATTGTTATTCTTATTTATTTTTTCTTATTCATGTTATTGTTATTATTATTATTATTGTTGTTGTTGTTGTTGTTATTACTTTTTTTTATTCTTGTTATATTATTATTATTGTTATGATTTATTTCTTATTAATTGTTATTGTTATTATTATTGTTATTGTTATTTATTTTTTCGTATTCTTGTTATTATTATTATTATTGTTATTCTTATTTATTTTTCTTATTCTTGTTATTCTTATTATTATTGTTATTATTATTATTCTTATTGTTATTATTATTATTTTTATTCTTGTTGTTGTTATTATTATTATTATTATTATGGTTATTGTTATTTATTTTTTCTTATTCATGTTATTATTATTATTATTATTATTATTACTTTTTTTTATTCTTGTTATTATTATTATTATTGTTATGATTTATTTCTTATTCTTGTTATTATTATTATTATTGTTATTCTTATTTATCTTTTTCATATTATTATTATTATTATTATTACTTTTTTTATTCTTGTTATTATTATTATTATTGTTATTATTTATTTCTTATTCTTGTTATTATTATTATTATTGTTATTCTTATTTATTTGTTTCATATTGTTGTTGTTGTTATTATTATTGTTATTGTTATTGTTATTATTGTTATTGTTAGTTATTGTTTTCTTATTCTTGTTATTATTATTATTATTGTTATTATTGTTATTATTACTTTTTTTTATTCTTTTTATTATTATTATTGTTGTTATGATTTATTTCTTATTCTTGTTATTATTATTATTATTATTATTATTTTTATTATTATTATTTTTATTATTATTATTGTTATTATTATGAGAAATTAACTTAATAATTATTTATGATTATTAAGAAAAAAAATGGAAAGTGGTGGTGGAATAGCAGATCCAGCTTGGTCATATTGTATTCCAATTGAAGATAATAAGTGTGGTACAATTTGCAAATACTGTAACCATGAAATGCAAAGTGGTGAAATAACAAGATTCAAGCATCATTTATCCCATTCTGATCCAAAAATAACGTAAAAAAAATGCCTGAATGTACCTCCAGAAGTGAAAAAAGAGATTTATAATTCTTTAACGAAAAAAGAACATGCAAGTTGAAAAAAAAAGGCAATCGAAGAAGATATTCCTCATGAGTTGCGGGGTAATTTAGTTTCATCTTGAAGTAACTACAATGATATGATGATGACGTATGTATATATCCAGCTGATATACATCCTGATAAATGAGACTCGTATAGAGCTGTAGTACGTGCTTTTAAATAAGATAGATGGGAGAAAGAACAAAGGAGAGGTCAAGGATCGGGATCTATTAGAGAAGGTGGTAGTCAATGATATTCTCAGTTTCGTCGTGTAACAAGTGTAAGGGAGTCCGTTCATACACAACAGTCTCAACAATTTCCTCCAGTTGCACCTTCATTATATAAGTCATTCACAGCAAAACAAAAAAAATATAAAAGATGTGTTGAAAAAAGGTGCTGTGAAAGAAACATTGGGACGACTAGTAGCAAATTTTTTTATTTATGATAATGTTCCACCTGCAAAGGAAAAATCACACCATTTCAAAAATATGATCATTGGTGCTCAACAGACAGGTATGGAAGTCGAAATTCCATCTCCATATGAAATTAAAGAAAAGTATCTAGATATGGAGTATAAAGATATGCAAAAACATATTGAAAAGTTCAAAGAAAAATGAAAGACAAATGGTTGTACGATTATGTGTGATGGATGGACAGGACCAACTAAATTGTCCATATTGAATTTTATGGTTTATTACAAAGGGTCATCAGTGTTTCTTAAGTCAATTGATGCCTCAGAAAAAATCAAAGACCATAACTACATATATAAGGTTTTGGAGGATGTTATCTATGAAGTGGGCAAGAACAATGTTATGCAAGTAGTCACGGATAATGGTTCTGCATTTGTAAAAGCTAGTAACAAGTTGACGCAAAATTACAACTTGTACTGGACACCATGTGCTGCACGCTGCATTGATCTTATATTTGAAGATATAGGAAAGCAAGAAAGTATCGCAAGGGCCATTTAGCGTGGAAGAATAATAACCAATTATATCTATAATCATAATTGGTTACTTTCCTTTATGCGACCTGGAAAAACAAGATTTGCAACAAATTACATTGCTTTAAATAGTCTCCTTAAAAAGAAATCTTTTCTTAAACAGGTGTTTACCAGCGATACTTGGGTTGAGCATCAATTGAGTCGAACAAAAGCAGGTAAAGAAGTGGAAAAACTTATCCTTGACAATCATTTTTGGGATTATGTTGCTCACGTTGTCAATATATATGAGCCATTATATACTATTTTGCGGATTGTTGATGCTGAGTTTATACCTACGGCGCTAATATTGTATGATTGTTTTCAAAAGATGAGATATGCAATCAACAACCAAAGAGGAACTCAGTGGGTTATCAACATAATAAATCATCGATGGGATAATACACTTTCCCATCCTCTCCATATGGCTGGTAATTTTATCTCAATTACGTACTCTTAATTGTCATTTTGTCAAATAATTTATATATTAGATTTAATTTTTTTAAATTTTTGCGGCATTCTTTTTGAATCCATGATTCTAGTATAAAGAAGGGATTGGTACCGATCCAGATCTTATACATGCTATTCATGATGTTTTTGCAGTGTTAGATCCAAATTCGGATCGTATATCTCAATTTGGAAATGAAGTAAGATTTATTATTTTTTTAATCAAACTAACATATTAATAAAGTTTCATATATTTTTTTTTATAATTACATGTAGATAATATGTTTTAGAGATACATGAAAATGGTTTAGTGATCGTGCAGCAATTGTGACTCGAGCAGAAATGGTACCTGATATGTGCATTTAAGTATATTTATTAATTATTATCGATAAATCATGTGTGGAATATTAAAAATTTTATTGAAATTTAATATGTTTTTATTTATAATGTTGAAATATGCAGCTAAATGGTGGACAATGTACGAGAATAACACTTCAACACTTAGAAAATTGGCAATGCGTATTTTGCCACAAACTGTATCGTCGTCTGCTTGCGAGTGTAATTGCAGCACATTTGCTTTGATACACACAAAACAATGAAACAAGCTCGCATATGAAAAACTTCAAAAACTGGTTTTTTGCTACTATAATATGAAATTGCGGATTCGTGACATGGAAATAACAAATCAACAGCAATTAGATTCGGATTATTTGGATCTTCTTGAAATTAGAACTGACCCTGGTGTAGATGAAGATAATCCTATTATCCAATGGGTTAAGAATTCATACTTAGATGATGATGAAGGTAATCCAGATCCTCGAGTTGCAATGCATGCTTCATAATTAGGGATAAATGTTGATAATGTTATTACTGAAGAAGTTATGAGCAGTGATAGTGGAGGTAAGAATTCATTTGAAGTGGTGACAAAGCCTTTAACTAATAGATTTAATCCTACTTTCGAAACATTTAGTGGCGGTTATGCTCAACCAAATAAGGATGAGGAAGAAGTTGATGATGATGATGATGTTGTTGATCTTGATGACGACAACAACGATGATGATGATGATGATGATGGTGGAGATAATGGTTATGGTGGTGATGGTGGAGGAGGATATAATATTGGTGGAGGTGAGAGTGGAACATGTTATCGAGAACCAAGCTAACAACCGTTAAGTCCATTTACTGGTGAAGATCAATGCACACATGCCACACAAGATTTTGATCATGGGGCTCGAACAGTAAGCACTGGTTCAAGAAGGCATTATGAAATTTCTATGATGGATCAACCTATTGAAGATTATCTTTCTAGCTTTTTGGATGCAATGAGTTTAAATACACAAGTTAGTTCTCAATACGGAAATTATAAGATTCCAACTGCGTATCCAATTGGTCAAATGAGATCACATAATCCTCACAATGATTACGATATTGGTATCTTTAATCATCCCATGTCTCAAAATGAAGGTTGTACTTCTTCTTGGGTAAATCCACATTACCCTCCACTTGGACAGTTGATTGGAATCGATAGAGAGAGATATACTTGACATATCTACAATGATACGAACCTAGGACGACCTGCTCCTAAACCCGTATTATATTAGCCCGGATCTTTAATTAAGTTCAAGTTCTAATGGAATGGACCTCAACCCCTAACCAACCTATGGTTAGAAACCTTGGTATAATGTAGACGCCACAATAGGGGATGGAAAACCTATTGATAAGTCAAGCTAAAACAACCAATTCTCTAATGGTGTTTTAGGTGTTCTCAAAGAACAAAGAGATAATTAATCTCACAAGTATTTTCTTAATCAAATCAAAGTTTTAAAGTTGTCTCATTAATGAAAAAATAAGCCTTTAAATAGGCTTTGAAAGAAACAAAATAAACCCTAAAAACCCTAGGAAAAACCGGCCACACAATGAAGAAGTCTACCTTGGCCGAAACTTTCCTTTTCCTAATCTAATTTGGATTAATTAATTCCTTTATTTTGAATTAGGAATTAATTAATTTACAATGAAAATAATAAAATAATAACTTTCCTAATCTTATTTTTCCAGAAAATAAATAAATAGAAACTAAAAATAATGGTAGTTTCCTAAAACAAAAAGTAGAATAAAATTAGGAAACTAAAATACTAGCTTTTTGACTAAATTGACTTTGACCAATCTTTGACCAAAGTGAGCTCCAAATCAGCTTCAATATGCTTTGTAGGATGCCAAATAAGCTTATTGTGAAGTTCCTCACGTTGCCCTTGCTTAGAAGTATGAGAAAAGGCTAATACAGTAAAATACAGTAAAGCCCGCAAAGAATACAGCAAATTCGGCCTTTCCTTCTCCTTGTGCGCAAACCACCTTGTTGGTCGGCTTTGAAGCTGCTTTGGCTGGTTTCTATGACTCATCCTCCATATGAATTAAACCCATAAAGATGGGGTTCCAATTCATACAACCCGGCCTCTTTATTATCACCAAAAACGTCACCCGACCCTGTTTTGGCTTCTATTGCTTGTATGAGTAAAACAGGCCTTGATTCTTTAGATTTGGCCAACCCCTCTTGACTATGACTTATTCCTTGTATGAAGACAGCAAGATTGTCCTTGAACTTCTTGGCTTGGGCCCTAGTGATCGGTCCCACCTTCATCTGTATTGGGTCACCACCCCAGCGGGTTGTTGGTCGAGCTGTCTCGGGTGGATTCGCATCATTCCCCTCCTCTTGAAAAGGATTTGTCCTCAAATCGAAATCATCACCTGCAGCAAAAGGAGATAAATCAGCAACATTAAAGGAGGCACTAACATTATACTCACCCGGTAGATCAAGCTTGTAAGCATTGTCGTTTATCCTCTCCAAAACTTGGAAAGGTCCATCACCCCTCGGCATGAGTTTTGATTTCCTTTGTTCGGGGAATCTTTCTTTCCTTAAATGCAGCCACACCCAATCTCCAGGTTCAAACACCATTGATTTTCGGCCTTGATTAGCCACCCTTGCATATTGCTCGGTCCTCCTCTCAATGTTTGCTCGGGTTTTCTCATGAATCTGCTTTACAAAATCAGCTTTTTGTTTTCCATCTAGATTAGCACGCTCACTTAAAGGCAAAGGTGTTAAATCTAATGGAGTCAAAGGATTAAAACCATAAACAATTTCAAATGGAGTAAATTTAGTTGCTGAATGTAAAGACCTATTATGCAAATTCAACATGTGGCAAACATTCTTCCCAAGTCCTTAAATTTCTACTAATTAATGCTCTCAACAATGCAGACAAGGTTCTATTTACTACTTCGGTTTGTCCATCAGTTTGTGGATGATAAGTAGTTGAAAATAAAAGTTTAGTACCTAATTTAGCCCACAATGTTTTCCAAAAATAGCTTAAGAACTTAGCATTCCTATCCGACAATAGTTTTTGGCATTCCATGCAATCTCACAGTTTCCTTGAAAAATAAATTAGCAATGTTGGATGCATCATCAGTTTTATTACATGCAATAAATTGTGCCATCTTAGAAAACCTATCTACTACAACAAATATTGAATCCTTACCTGTCCTTGACCTAGGCAACCCAAGAATAAAATCCATAGACAAATCTACCCAAGGATAGGTAGGAATCGGCAAAGGCTTATACAATCCATGCGGTTTCAATGTTGATTTTGTTTTTCGGCACTTCAAACATCTTTCACAAATTCTCTCAACATCTCTCCTCATGTTAGGCCAATAAAAATGTTCTTGCAGCAAGGATAAAGTCTTTAAAATACCAAAATGACCCATTAAACCACCCCCATGTCCTTCCCGAACCAATAATTCCCTAATACTACAATTAGGCACACAAAGTTTGTTTTCCTTAAACAAATATCCCTCAAATATGTAAAATTTATTAAATCCATGTTTCAAACAGGTTCTAAAAATTTCTCCAAAGTCACTATCATGCTCATAAAGTTCTTTCAATTGTTCAAATCCAAGAATTCTAGCATCTAAGGTAGAAAAGAGCACATACCTTCAGGATAATGCATCGGCAACCACATTTTCCTTACCTTTTTTGTAGCGGATCACATATGGAAATGTTTGAATAAACTCAATCCACTTAGCATGCCTTCGGTTGAGCTTTCCTTGACCCTTGATATGCTTCAAAGACTCATGATCCGTATGAATCACAAACTCCATTGGCATAAGATAATGCTGCCACGTCTCCAAAGCCCTCACCAAAGCATACATCTCCTTGTCATAAGTCGGGTAGTTTATCCATTCAATTTTTCACTAAAGTAGGCTATGGGCCTTCCTTCTTGCATTAAAACAGCTCCAATACCTACACCCGAAGCATCACACTCAATTTTAAAAGTCTTAGAAAAATTTGGCAAAACTAACAAAGGTGCATTACACAATTTTTCTTTCAACAAATTAAAAGATTTTTCTTGTACTTCCCCCCATTTGAAGCCAACATTCTTCTTGAAAACTTCATTCAATGGTGTTGCTATGGTACTAAAATCCTTGACAAATCTTCGGTAAAAGCTTGCCAAGCCATGAAAGCTCCTCACTTGGGTAATGGAAGTAGGAACCGGCCACTCTTGGATTGCCTTCACTTTAGCTTGGTCAACTTTGATTCCTGCAGCACTTACTACAAAACCTAGAAACACAAGCTCTTCTTTGCAAAAGTCACATTTTTTAATGTTAGCAAATAATCTTTCCTTTCTAAGAACTTGCAAAACTTGCCTAAGTTGATCCACATGGTCATCCAAATTTCGGCTATATATTAAAATGTCATAAAAATAAACAACCACAAATTTACCAATAAATGGACGCATTACATGATTCATAAGCCTCATGAAAGTACTAGGTGCATTGGATAATCCAAAAGGCATAACTAACCATTCATACAGTCCATATTTAGTTTTGAATGCGGTTTTCCATTCATCACCTTCTTTCATCCTAATTTGATGATAACAACTCCTAAGATCAATTTTTGTAAACATGCAAGCACCATGCAACTCATCAAGCATATCATCTAATCTAGGAATGGGATGTCTATATTTGATGGTAGTATTATTTATAGCCCTACAATCAACACACATTCTCCAAGAACCATCCTTTTTAGGTACCAACAAAACAGGAACAGCACATGGACTTAAACTCTCACGAATATATCCTTTATCAAGCAAATCACTTACCCGTTTTTGTAGCTCCTTGGTCTCTTCGGGATTGCTCCTATAAGCTGGTCTATTTGGTATGGCAGCCCCTGGAACAAAGTCAATTTGATGTTCTATCCCTCGAATAGGTGGTAGTCCACTTGGAATCTCACTTGGGAAGACATCTCCAAACTCCTTCAAAAGAGAAATCATTGAACTTGGCAATTCAAGTTCTTCAAAGTTAGTTTGATCATTAAAATAATTTTCTTTGTAAAGCATGACCAGCAAAGGTTTCTTACACTCAATAACCTTATTAATATCCCCTAAACTCAAATAAAAATTCTGGTTTTTCCTCTCTTTTCTTTCTTTTCTTTTTCTTTCCTCGGTTTGGCTCTCATTGGCGGAAATTTCCAGTTTTTGTGTGCTCTCGGGTTTGCTCTCTTTTCTCACTCCTCTCTCGGCTTTTTCTTGGTCTTTCCACTCAATATGAACCTTAGTAACCTTACCTTGGTCAGCAACCTCAACCTTACCTTCTTGGAAGGATGGTGAAGCCATTGGTGCCATACTTGCTTTTTCTTTAAGCTTTCGGATTCTCTCCTTTGTTGCATTTGTAATTGGTCTTTGTAAACCTCTTTAGGAGATAATGGTTCCAGCTTGACCTTCTTCCCTTTAAACCTGAAAACAATACTTTTTCTCGACCAAAATGAGTAGCATCTTTATCAAATTGCCATACCCTATGTCAGGACCCGTCCAGAATTCCTCCTCCGGAACCCTAGACAGCCCTGATCCCAGGGAAATACCACCGAACCTTCCAACGGAAAATCCGGCAGCACCTCCCCTAAGAGATTTACTTACCACAAATTTACCTGCACTGAAAACACACTTCAAAAATATCCCCTTATTCCTCCCACAAACTACAAATTGGTTCCACAAATTGCAGTACTTAAAAAAATAAATACAGTAATCCAGTGCAAAATAAATACAACAAGAGTGAAAGAAATATTACAACTGCAATAAAAGAATAACAGGGTACTGCCGAACTAAAACAGCGAGGAAGATCAAGTCCGCTCCGAGTGAACACCGACAACCTGGTACCTAGAGGAACGGAATTTAAGAGTGTGAGATGCTAATCATCTCAGTGAGCGACCCTACTACTATACCACAGTAATAAGTATAAATAATAATTATTTGGAAATAATATTTTCTCTCAAAACCCTTACAATTCTCTCAGTTGGAAAGGTTCCCCTTTTAAAACAATTTCACAAAACCCTTTATCCATATTCCCCGAAAACCAAGACTTAAATACCAGAAGCGGTAACATTTATATTTTTAATTCCAATTCAGTTTCCAAACATTTTATTTTTAAAACACAGTTCTGAAAATCATTTGATGCACCCACTATATACCAGTGGCGCCAACAGTACCCAGCGTCCCAAGGTACCGCCAGACAGGAGGTTATAGAAAGAAACCGGCATACGGTCGCGTGGCGTCCCACTGCGCCGCTGCTAACCTGGTGTCCCGGCCAAAGGGGGGTGGCCGCCCTCTCCGATGGCATCCACAGGACACCCTCATAATATCAACCGCGCGCTACTCACACCCACCTGCGCGCTAATCACAACCGTGTGCACACTAACCATATCACATATACCATATCACATAATCAGAACACCAGTACGTGCACGGTGCATCTAAAAATTATAAAATCCATAAATTTAAATCATAAAACAAATTTCACATTTTTCATAAGCATAGCGGGCATAATCCATCCGCTTGAACCGGGAAATTCTCCACAATTTCCTTATAATCCATACCATAAATTCCATGATTTTCAAATCCACCAACTTCCAAATCCATCAATTCAAATATCCACATTTTTTCCAAGCATAAATAATTTCTCGAAATATCATAATCAAATCCCATAATATTTTATGGGCATATTTCATAAAAATTGAAATCACCAACATAACCAAATATTTTCCTTGAAATATTTGAAAATCAAATCGTGCCCAATTTACCATTAAAACCACACCAATTTCAAAATCCTCAAAACCATAAAATAATTCCACACGGCATAAATTTGTAGAATTCGCATTTTCTTAAATCCAATAAATTCATAAATAATTCTACAATAAATCCAATAAATATTTGGCACATAGAAATTAAATTCCAAATATTTATATTCATCAATTAAATTCCCCAAAATTAATTTGAAGGTGGGTCACTCACCTGGAGCACGCAATTAACCCATGATCCACTACGGGATCAATTCTACGACTCACCGGTGCTCCTAGAACAAAATTCACAGACAGTCAAATAAATTAATATTTTATTCGGGTAAATAATACCCGGTACCCGGAGGGTCAAAACACAAACGATATCTAGAATTTACGAGTTATATACCGAATCGAAGCTCGAGTGATCCGGTCTTAATTTTCGATGATCGTACCCGACGGGGTCGGAATTTTATCGGGAAGCTTTTCGGGTTTCGGCTCCGCAATTCTCCCAAACCGTCGCGAATTGGTGGAAACGGAAGTCGGATTTGGGTTCAGGAGGTCGAACACTGCAGACTGGAGCTGGCCGGAATTTTCGGGGTACTCGCCGGAACAGTAATTTCCGGCGGGCCGCCACGTCACCGGCAACCGTCGCCGGAACAGTATTTTCCGGCGGTGGCCGTTTGCTGTGAAACTTTGCAGATTTGTAGATCGTGAGGAGAGCAATCCAACGGGACCGACGGTGAGCAAAACGGAGGTCGGACGGCGGAGAAATCACCGTTTGAAGATTTTCGACCCCTCGCCGGAAAACGCTCCGATCCCGGCGCGTCGGTGGTCCGATGGCCGTGATTTTTGGTGGGTAGGCCGGACTTGAGGAGAGGATGCTGGGTGTATGGCGCGTGTACTGTATATCGGCCGGAATAGTGCCGATTCGCGGTGGCCGGCGGTGGAGGGGGAAAAATCGCCGCCAAACTTCGGACGTCCGATCCGGACGCGTCCGGCGGCCGTTCGCCGTGAAATTTGGAGGTTTTGCCGGAAATGAGGTGGGCAATCTGGCTGGCCGGCGCGTGTACAGTAACTAGGCCGGAAAAACGTGAAAATGACCGGCGGCCGGCGGGTCCTCTCTCTCTCTTTCTCTCTCCTCTCTCTCTTCTCTCTCTTTCTCTCTCTTCCCCGAGAGTTTTTCAAAATTAAAACCCTGCGTGACACTGTTCATTCCACGTGGACCACTCAGAAGCTGACACGTGGCATTTCACTGTTCACGACCCAAAAACATTAAAATAATACGGTATCCGGTAAACTTCAAACGTCCATAACTTTTTAACCACATGTCCGATTTAAGCGTGCCGCTAGTCTATGAACTCGTATCGACGAGTACTTTACAACCATACAAGAGTCAACTCACAATTACATCACAAGAAAAAGTCAACTCCCGGCACCTTTTAGACAGTTTACACTTCAACTTGTTTTGCCCATAACTTTCAAACCGTAGCTCCGTTTTCGACGTGCTACTAGTCTACGAACTCAGAGCGTCATGCACTTCGCCACGGTACCCTGGTCAACTCGAAATTCCCACCGAGTCAAAAAGTCAACTTTTGACCCCTTTGGTCAAGGGTCAACGGTCAACCTCGGTCAACGTGCACGGATTCCGGTGCGATTTGGGACGGGGTGTTACAGCCTTCCCCCCTTACAAAAATTTCGTCCTCGAAATTTCCGCGCGTCACTGGAACAAACAAGGGTTCTGATCACGCACCTGCGCTTCGGGCTCCCATGTCGCTTCCTCGACTAAGTAGTTCTTTGCCAACCAATCCATGCCCAACACTACTTCAAGTTCGGATAGATCCAACAGGATCAGGTCTGCTTCCATCACTTGATCTGTGAAATCGTCGGGCGTAGTCCTGGCTCCATGCTGCGTCATAGCAAACACCCGGCCTTGACTTGTCTGCTGGGGTCTCCTTCCTCTACCTCGACTCGATCCTGCAGACGGCTGGACTGATCCCGAAGAAACTCCTACTGGCTGACTCCCCTGGGAACTCTGTCCTGGAAATATCCCCGTATGCTGTGTCCGTCGACCTGCTTCTAGCACACTGCCGCTACCATAAGGGCAATCCCTCCTTATGTGGCCTGGCTGTCCACACCGAAAGCATAAATCATCCATCTGACACTGCCCAAAATGATTCCCCCTACAAAGTGGACAAATCCGCGGAGAACCAATGCGTGACTGCTGATACGAGCTTGCATCCACACTGATCGAATGGCGAGTTGGCTGGGGCATGCGATAACTATCTCTCCTCTGAAATCTGCCTCGTGGGCTTAACCCATCACTGTCTGAGCCTGAGCTATGGCTCTTCTTAGCTGCCCCTTGTCGAGGTACTCCGCTATACGAACCTTCGAATGATCTGCGCCTCGAGGGTCTGTGTATCTCCTCCTGTCTCTCTAGCTCGAGCGCTGCATCCCTGGCGGACTGATAGGTGGGATGTACTGATCCAGAAAGGGTGTAGCCGATACTCTCTTTCAATCCGTCTATGAACCTCACCTTCTTCGTGTGATCGTCGGGAATTAGGTGCATGTAGAATTCTGATAGTTCTCGGAATCTCCTCTCGTACTCTGTCACTGTCATGTTCCCCTGTCGTAGTTCTTCGAACTCTCTCCTTCTTGCTTCACGGTAGGCAGGAGGACAAAACTCAGTAGAGAAGGCCATCTTGAACTGATCCCACGTATGCCTTGCACGAACAACTGGGCTAACTTCTCGGGTGAAAAACGTTCTCGCACCGGTAGGAAGTGTGCCGACTTGGTGAGACGATCAATGATTACCCAAATGCCGTCGTACCTTCTAGGTGTGGAAGGAAGCTTGAATACGAAGTCCATGTTGAGTTCTTCCCACTTCCACACGGGAATCGGTAAAGGTTGGAGTAATCCCGAAGGCTTCTGTCTTTCTGCTTTCACTTGTTGACAAAGCAAACACTTTGATACGAAGTCTGCCACTTCTCTCTTCATACCAATCCACCAATAATACTTAACAAGCGTCCGGTACATCTTGGTACTTCCCGGATGCATCGCATACATCGAGCTGTGCGCCTCCTCCAAAATCTCCTGCTTGAGTCCTGGGATATCCGGAACACAAAGTCGTCCTTTATACACGAGGGCTCCATCCCTCCTTATGGAAAATTCCGGATCAAGACCTTCTTGTACCTTGCCCTTAATTGTCCTCAACTTAGGATCTTCCATTTGGGTCTCTACTATACGATCCACCAACACCGGTCGTACCTGGAAGCTAGCCATGAGAACTCCTGAAGGATGCATATGCATTAACACCCCCATCTTCTTCAACTCCACCATGAGAGGTAGTTGGATGACTTGGATGTGAGCAAGGGATCCAGTAGCCTTCCTACTCAAAGCATCTGCCACTACATTCGCCTAATAGTGACTTTAACTTCCCTCTTGTGCAACTTTCCTTCTCATGCCCACTAATTAAGGATAGTCAAATTGGTCCACGAGAACACGATCTACAAGTCTTGGTCATAGTCGAACGCTAACCATAAGGTGCTTCTAAAGCATGCATCCTTAAACCAACAACCAACTCTCGTGACTCGATCAGCACTTTAAAAGGTTAGATTAGAACTTAAGTCTAATTTCCTCAAATACTGGTATCACCAAGTTAAGGTTGAGATTAATTCACTTGTCTTCGATTACCCTCCTAGTACTTACAATTATCAAACCCTTGCTCCTCATTGATTAACCAATAGTCTTAACCTCGACAAACAGCAATCTTTCTTTTAACTAAATTCATCAAGGTCATGAATAAAATTCTCAACATCCAAATACCATTCTTGAAAACCCTAAGTTTCCCCCATTTCAAATAGATTCCATGAACCCACACCTCAAGCAATAAGAAATTTAAATCTTAATTCTAGCATCACCACCAATACTATGAACAAATCACTAGATCCTTAACCCAATAAAGTATTCCACACTTCTTAAATTCTAACTCCGTCCCAAAAATCATACTCCTTATCATTGTAAATTATCACCAACAATATCAACCACCTTGAATCGATGAAGCACCACCAATACGAACCTTAAATCTCCAAGGAAATAAGATATCAAGATCTTAGCTTCTAGAATGAAAAATAACCATGCTTAAACATCCAACCATGCCTAAGGAATCATCCTCATCTCATTAACCTCATCAACCACCAAGTAGAACTTTAGTCGCTATCCGGAGCTTGCTTGATTCTCTAAACGCTGTCGTACCTTCTCTTTGTGAATGATAGTTTAAGCACGAAATCCATATTTACATCTCCCTACTTTTACTTATCGGTGACCTAAGTACCTTTATTCGGATCTTGCAACTTCCTTTATCGTGCCAAACCACCATGTCATCCAGTGAGCATTCCATACGTCTTGGTACCCTTGGGGTGTATCGCATACTTTGAATCGCGTGCTTCCTTTAAGATCTCCTTTTTGAACTCAACGATACCCTGCTTTGGATTCTTAATTGGCGATACTTAACCTTAAGTCGCTTTTGGAAAAACCATAACAATAAACAAATAATAAAATATATTTTTCAACTATACCTAACTTGCATAGGCAATTGTTAAAACTCCACATTGAAATTCATATCTTAAAATTCATAGCATAAAATAAAATATGCACGCTTGTAATGGAGGTACGTACGACACCTTCTACATGTTACGTAATCCATGATTCCAACTGTCGCTGACACTCTGCTACCAATACAAACCAGGGTGGTTGCCTATATTGGCCGTCCAATCCCCTGGACTCGTAGGCAACATGATCATGGGGCTAGCTCTACATGGACCACATTGGTTCGCCGCCTCCATATGGTGCAGTATAATATCAAACAATATAACATACAAATACATGTACGAGCACAAACCAAAAATACTTGAATAAAACACCTTTAATTTCAAATACCACTTTGAAAAGCATTTAAATTTTGATAATCGACCGGGAAAATATTTTGACGCCTTGAAATCAATCGACACACATCCTTAGGCAATCATCCTTCTCCTCCATGAACGAAACGGATACCATTCACGATGATAAGCTAGACCTTCAAAAAGAAAAGGCATCCTCGACCATCGACTAGGCCATAGGAAGTCCCCGTTAGGCTAGATGATCCTAATTGACACCCTCGAAGATTAGAGTTATTCAAACTCGGGCAACGAATTTACTTCGAGACAAACAGAAAGAACGCTTCCACGCGGGTAAAACGAGAGACTAGACATGGATGGGACACACAACAATGCACAGTCCCTTTGGAATACTAGAACCTATAGCTCTGATACCAACTGTCAGGACCCGTCCAGAATTCCTCCTCCGGAACCCTAGACAGCCCTGATCCCAGGGAAATACCACCGAACCTTCCAACGGAAAATCCGGCAGCACCTCCCCTAAGGGATTTACTTACCACAAATTTACCTGCACTGAAAACACACTTCAAAAATATCCCCTTATTCCTCCCACAAACTACAAATTGGTTCCACAAATTGCAGTACTTAAAAAAATAAATACAGTAATCCAGTGCAAAATAAATACAACAAGAGTGAAAGAAATATTACAACTGCAATAAAAGAATAACAGGGTACTGCCGAACTAAAACAGCGAGGAAGATCAAGTCCGCTCCGAGTGAACACCGACAACCTGGTACCTAGAGGAACGGAATTTAAGAGTGTGAGATGCTAATCATCTCAGTGAGCGACCCTACTACTATACCACAGTAATAAGTATAAATAATAATTATTTGGAAATAATATTTTCTCTCAAAACCCTTACAATTCTCTCAGTTGGAAAGGTTCCCCTTTTAAAACAATTTCACAAAACCCTTTATCCATATTCCCCGAAAACCAAGACTTAAATACCAGAAGCGGTAACATTTATATTTTTAATTCCAATTCAGTTTCCAAACATTTTATTTTTAAAACACAGTTCTGAAAATCATTTGATGCACCCACTATATACCAGTGGCGCCAACAGTACCCAGCGTCCCAAGGTACCGCCAGACAGGAGGTTATAGAAAGAAACCGGCATACGGTCGCGTGGCGTCCCACTGCGCCGCTGCTAACCTGGTGTCCCGGCCAAAGGGGGGTGGCCGCCCTCTCCGATGGCATCCACAGGACACCCTCATAATATCAACCGCGCGCTACTCACACCCACCTGCGCGCTAATCACAACCGTGTGCACACTAACCATATCACATATACCATATCACATAATCAGAACACCAGTACGTGCACGGTGCATCTAAAAATTATAAAATCCATAAATTTAAATCATAAAACAAATTTCACATTTTTCATAAGCATAGCGGGCATAATCCATCCGCTTGAACCGGGAAATTCTCCACAATTTCCTTATAATCCATACCATAAATTCCATGATTTTCAAATCCACCAACTTCCAAATCCATCAATTCAAATATCCACATTTTTTCCAAGCATAAATAATTTCTCGAAATATCATAATCAAATCCCATAATATTTTATGGGCATATTTCATAAAAATTGAAATCACCAACATAACCAAATATTTTCCTTGAAATATTTGAAAATCAAATCGTGCCCAATTTACCATTAAAACCACACCAATTTCAAAATCCTCAAAACCATAAAATAATTCCACACGGCATAAATTTGTAGAATTCGCATTTTCTTAAATCCAATAAATTCATAAATAATTCTACAATAAATCCAATAAATATTTGGCACATAGAAATTAAATTCCAAATATTTATATTCATCAATTAAATTCCCCAAAATTAATTTGAAGGTGGGTCACTCACCTGGAGCACGCAATTAACCCATGATCCACTACGGGATCAATTCTACGACTCACCGGTGCTCCTAGAACAAAATTCACAGACAGTCAAATAAATTAATATTTTATTCGGGTAAATAATACCCGGTACCCGGAGGGTCAAAACACAAACGATATCTAGAATTTACAAGTTATATACCGAATCGAAGCTCGAGTGATCCGGTCTTAATTTTCGATGATCGTACCCGACGGGGTCGGAATTTTATCGGGAAGCTTTTCGGGTTTCGGCTCCGCAATTCTCCCAAACCGTCGCGAATTGGTGGAAATGGAAGTCGGATTTGGGTTCAGGAGGTCGAACACTGCAGACTGGAGCTGGCCGGAATTTTCGGGGTACTCGCCGGAACAGTAATTTCCGGCGGGCCGCCACGTCACCGGCAACCGTCGCCGGAACAGTATTTTCCGGCGGTGGCCGTTTGCTGTGAAACTTTGCAGATTTGTAGATCGTGAGGAGAGCAATCCAACGGGACCGACGGTGAGCAAAACGGAGGTCGGACGGCGGAGAAATCACCGTTTGAAGATTTTCGACCCCTCGCCGGAAAACGCTCCGATCCCGGCGCGTCGGTGGTCCGATGGCCGTGATTTTTGGTGGGTAGGCCGGACTTGAGGAGAGGATGCTGGGTGTATGGCGCGTGTACTGTATATCGGCCGGAATAGTGCCGATTCGCGGTGGCCGGCGGTGGAGGGGGAAAAATCGCCGCCAAACTTCGGACGTCCGATCCGGACGCGTCCGGCGGCCGTTCGCCGTGAAATTTGGAGGTTTTGCCGGAAATGAGGTGGGCAATCTGGCTGGCCGGCGCGTGTACAGTAACTAGGCCGGAAAAACGTGAAAATGACCGGCGGCCGGCGGGTCCTCTCTCTCTCTTTCTCTCTCCTCTCTCTCTTCTCTCTCTTTCTCTCTCTTCCCCGAGAGTTTTTCAAAATTAAAACCCTGCGTGACACTGTTCATTCCACGTGGACCACTCAGAAGCTGACACGTGGCATTTCACTGTTCACGACCCAAAAACATTAAAATAATACGGTATCCGGTAAACTTCAAACGTCCATAACTTTTTAACCACATGTCCGATTTAAGCGTGCCGCTAGTCTATGAACTCGTATCGACGAGTACTTTACAACCATACAAGAGTCAACTCACAATTACATCACAAGAAAAAGTCAACTCCCGGCACCTTTTAGACAGTTTACACTTCAACTTGTTTTGCCCATAACTTTCAAACCGTAGCTCCGTTTTCGACGTGCTACTAGTCTACGAACTCAGAGCGTCATGCACTTCGCCACGGTACCCTGGTCAACTCAAAATTCCCACCGAGTCAAAAAGTCAACTTTTGACCCCTTTGGTCAAGGGTCAACGGTCAACCTCGGTCAACGTGCACGGATTCCGGTGCGATTTGGGACGGGGTGTTACACCCTACCTAATTGTATATGTCCAGCAATCATGGGTACAATATCACATAAGACTACATCCTCATATCTACCTATACTAAATTTTACTTTGGCTTGTTTGTTTACTTTCATCTCACCACTATCATTAAGCCATTGTAATCTATATGGTTCAGGATGTTTTATTGTTTTTAAGCCCAATTTATCAACTACAAGGTTACTTATTACATTAGTACAACTTCTACTATCAATAATCATACTACAAATCTTACCTTGTATTTCGCAGCGAGTGTGGAAGATGTTTTCTCTTTGTATCTGCTCTTCATCTTTGTAGACAACAAGTACTCTCCTTGAAACCAAGCTCAACTCGGCATTAGATGTATCTACAGGTTCGGTTTCATCTTCATTACAATCCTCCTCTTGCTCGGTTTCAGCTCCACTTTCTTCACTTGCGGATTCCAGCTCACCATCACCCTTTAATACCATGATTCTTCTATTTGGGCATTGGCTGGATATGTGTCCTCTTCCTTGGCACTTAAAACAAATTATTTCTCTAGATTTTTGAGGTTTAGGATCAGATTTTATCTCACCTCTAAGTGCTTGGACAGATTCGGTCTTGACCTCCCTTCTTGGCCGGTTGGTAGATTCTTCTCCTAATTTCGGCCTCAACTTGTTTTCATAAGTGGAATTGTTTTTCCAGCCACTTGAACTTGTCCTTCCACTGCTAGAAACTCCTCCAAACCGTGTACTAACACCCCTTCTCTTGAATTGGTTCTCAAGCTTAATGGCTACATGCAACATCTCCTCCAATTCCAAGTATTGTTGTAATTCAAGTTGGTTGGCAATGTCACGGTTTAACCCTCCAAGAAATCTTGCCATTGTTGCATCCCTATCCTCCCTCATGTTTAACCTCATCATTAACATCTCCATCTCTTTGTAATAATCCTCCACGGACCTACTTCCTTGAGACAAAGATTGAAGCCTTTGATGCAGCAACCTTTGGTAATGGGATGGCACAAACCGCTTCCTCATGACTCCTTTCATTTGTCGCCATGTTGTAATTAAGTCATCACCAACCCTCCTTCAGGTGCTTTGCTCATTTATCCACCATTGGAGTGCATAATGGCCAAACTCCATTGCTGCCATCTTCACCTTCTTACCTTCTGAATAGTTGTGGCAGTAAAAAATCATCTCCATTTTCTCTTCCCACTCCAAATAAGCTTCGGAACACTTTTACCCATAAAAGGTGGGATATTAACCTTGATATTTCCCAAATCATCATCTATATCTTCCCTCCTATATCTCCCACGGCCAGCTCTATCTTGGACAGCAAAGGTTTCGTCCATACCTTCCTCGAAGTCGCCGTCGAATGGCTCCTCATCAAATTCCTCTCTTGGCCTCTCGCGACCTCCTCGTCCTCGGCCTCGTCCTCCATGGAATTCTTGCCTATTTCTTGTATTTGGCCTTCCTTGTGAGGCTTCTAATCTTCCCACTCTTTGATTTACATGCTCAAATTGAGCACTAATCCGCTGTATTGATTCCAAAATAGTTCTCATGTCCACTTGGTCTCCATTCCCGGTAGCTCGGTCATCGCCATGAAATGCTACGGACTCTTCCTCATTGATCCTCAAGGGTGGATCCCCTCTTCTTATTCTAGAATCTGCCATGTTAGTAAAATACTGCAAAAATAAAATAAATCCTCACAATATTCACTCTCTCATGTGTTTCACTCAAACAAGGTCTCGACACTCGTGTTTGCACAATAGTTTCGGCTTTTACCCTCTTTTAAGCTCACACACTCTTGCCTTTTTCCACTCAATGAATTATCTCAAAGTTCTAATTAAAACACCCACAAAACAGCAATTATATCACTAGTATGTTTTAATTAAACTTATCAGCAAGACAGTAGCAAAAAGTAGGCAATACCGAAAGAATCCAACAAATCCTAATTTTTCGGCTTTCTAGACAAGAAAACACAAAATAATGGTAAAACGTTGGAATTTTTGAAAACTGCACCAGATGGTAGTAGATTATGAGTTCAAGAATAAAATTCCAGGAAAAGAAATTCAAATACGATCAAGAATCAAAGAGAACAAAAATATAGAAAAGTGTTGGTTGTTGTTCTTGTAATTCAAGTTTTGTATCAATTCCTTTAACTAATTTTAATCCAAAAAATTTAATCACCCAAAATCCAAATATCCAGCAGCAAGAATAATTTCCCAGCAACTCAAATATTGAATAAATAATCAAAAACCAGCAGCTCCAACAAATTTCCAGCAAACAAATCAAACTCCAACAAACTGAAATTTTTTTTTTTTTTATTCGACTTTACCTCTTCTTTCTTTTTTTCTTTTTTTTCTTTTTTTTTTTCACTCACAGAACTCAAACAACTGCAGTAGCAAGAATAATTACCAAAACTGCAATTCCAACTCCAAAACAAACACCAAACCGTGACCTCCAAATAAACACAATGTGCAGTTTTTTTTTTTTTTTTAAATGATGCTGCAAACTTCTTCTTTTTTTTTTTTTTTTTTTAATATATGAATGCAAATTTCTAAGACTAAAACAGCAAAGAAAAATCAACAAAAACCAAATTAACAAGAATAATGATAAAAGACAACCAACAAACTAGGAAACAAAAATACGATAAAACTAGGAAATCCTAATTCAACTAGGAATGAATTTTTTTTTTTTTTTTTTAAGATGCTGAACGTGTATAGGATGGATGCAACCTTAACCTAATGCTAAAATTGCAGAATAACACAAAAACAAATAAAGCAAATAAAGATAGATCAAACCTGAACAAAATTTAGCTCTGATACCAAATGATACGAACCTAGGACGACCTGCTCCTAAACCCGTATTATATTAGCCCGGATCTTTAATTAAGTTCAAGTTCTAATGGAATGGACCTCAACCCCTAACCAACCTGTGGTTAGAAACCTTGGTATAATGTAGACGCCACAATAGGGGATGGAAAACCTATTGATAAGTCAAGCTAAAACAACCAATTCTCTAATGGTGTTTTAGGTGTTCTCAAAGAACAAAGAGATAATTAATCTCACAAGTATTTTCTTAATCAAATCAAAGTTTTAAAGTTGTCTCATTAATGAAAAAATAAGCCTTTAAATAGGCTTTGAAAGAAACAAAATAAACCCTAAAAACCCTAGGAAAAACCGGCCACACAATGAAGAAGTCTACCTTGGCCGAAACTTTCCTTTTCCTAATCTAATTTGGATTAATTAATTCCTTTATTTTGAATTAGGAATTAATTAATTTACAATGAAAATAATAAAATAATAACTTTCCTAATCTTATTTTTCCAGAAAATAAATAAATAGAAACTAAAAATAATGGTAGTTTCCTAAAACAAAAAGTAGAATAAAATTAGGAAACTAAAATACTAGCTTTTTGACTAAATTGACTTTGACCAATCTTTGACCAAAGTGAGCTCCAAATCAGCTTCAATATGCTTTGTAGGATGCCAAATAAGCTTATTGTGAAGTTCCTCACGTTGCCCTTGCTTAGAAGTATGAGAAAAGGCTAATACAGTAAAATACAGTAAAGCCCGCAAAGAATACAGCAAATCCGGCCTTTCCTTCTCCTTGTGCGCAAACCACCTTGTTGGTCGGCTTTGAAGCTGCTTTGGCTGGTTTCTATGACTCATCCTCCATATGAATTAAACCCATAAAGATGGGGTTCCAATTCATACAACCCGGCCTCTTTATTATCACCAAAAACGTCACCCGACCCTGTTTTGGCTTCTATTGCTTGTATGAGTAAAACAGGCCTTGATTCTTTAGATGTGGCCAACCCCTCTTGACTATGACTTATTCCTTGTATGAAGACAGCAAGATTGTCCTTGAACTTCTTGGCTTGGGCCCTAGTGATCGGTCCCACCTTCATCTGTATTGGGTCAGCACCCCAGCGGGTTGTTGGTCGAGCTGTCTCGGGTGGATTCGCATCATACAATTACATGGAAAATTTCTCTAGTATGACGAGTTGGAATGCTTATTGTTATACTCGCGAAATATCTGGATATAATAATCAATTTGAAGCACCAAGGAGTTTTTTTTGGTATTGATGATGTATTATGAATTATATTTGAGAATTTCATGTATCTTAATGTTATTTGTTAAATTTTCTATATTTCGGTGCTAACAAACATTATATTTTCTTTACGTACTATTAATTTTAATGCTTATGGACTATGTTATTATTCTTATACTCTGATTACTGTATTTGTTTTCATTATTTTACTATATTAATTATCTCATATGCAAAAATCTGTATTTTAAATTAAATATTTATAGTTTCCGTGAATTTATCGACATTTTCGTAAAATCATACCCTCGATATTTCTATCGATACTGATATTTTTATCACTGGTCGTGTCCAAGATCTTTGCAGCCATTATATCTTGAGAGACCTTCTTCACAAAACTCCTGCATTTGTGGGCCAAAAACTTCTTAAAGATACTGTAGTATCATACAAACCTTAGTCAAACTTCTAAAAAGTATATCAATACAATGACCTATAGGTTCTAATTTTAATATTATTAATTTTTTGTATTTAGTTTATATTTATCTTATCCATATGTATATACATATATATTCATATATTTATCCATCAAAGACCATCAGAACGACTATATCTGATGGTTCAAGGGCAATGGTGCAGGTGCGATGCGGTCACGAACAATTATATCTGAGGCTGGGTTTTAGGTGCCGCTGCTAGCTAGTACAGCCATGGGTGCTGGGAATATTCATATAGTTGGAAAGTGGAAGAAGAAGACGATTCAGCAGAAGAGGAATAGGAACGATAATGATGGAAAAATCATTCCTCTCAATCACATGTATTGGGATAATTAAAGCATCAACTTTGTCACTAAAATGTTATGACCGGCTACAAAGTCATTACTTTTGTCATTGTGATCCTTTAGTGTCAAAGATACCGTTACGAACTTGTGAAGGACAAATTTATTTTATTTTATTTTTTTGACACTAAATGGGTTTAGTTATGAAAACTTTATATTTAGTTACGTAATATCTGTGTTGCTAAAGCCTGAATTTGTTGTTGTACGTGTTCACCATCAAACTAGAAACCTTCGTGAATGTTCAAAAAGGAAAGGTGAAAAGGTTGTGGTTTGTGGTCTACAGTAAGAAGCATGCAGACAATGGAATGGAATTGCATATATTAATTATTGTTGAAAAAAAATAAAAAAATAAAAAAATAAAAAAATAAAAAAATAAAAAAGAAAGATGGAGATCGCATAACCATCTTCCAATTATTTTAAAAGCATAAAGCAGTACTTCATTATATAATTATTCTAGAAAACATGACTAGCTGCCTTGCAGTTGCACTAGCAGCCATATAAAGCACTCTTGCCAATACATAAAATATTATGTTTTATTTTGGCAACATTGTCCACCATAGTTTTTAGGACATTAAAGCTTTATTTTGGCAATATTCTCCACCATGGTTTTTAGGACATTAAAGTACGATTAATTAATTGACGTACGCCTTATTGAATTATAAAGTGAACGACACCAGCCAAGGTGATTATTCGGCAGGAGCTTCAGCATCTCCATCATCATCAACGGTTTTCGAATCAAGCCCCTCTGGCATCGCAATGGCACGAGCAATTTCCATAAACTTGGCATCGAGATCAGCCAAGGTCATTGTTGCCTCAAGTGCTGGCGAACTGCCTCCGCCAACTGAAATAATGGAGTAGCATCCATTCCAAGTATCACTATGATTATTAGATTGTTGTTTCAACAGACTATTGATATAGTCCCAACGATTGACATTAAAATGACCAGCTCCACGGATTTCAGTATAGACCTGAAAGCAAATGGATTAATACTATTAACGATGAAATTGAAGAAGACTAATCAATCAAAATTATGATTCAAAATAATAACAGCTAATTAATTAATTTCATAAAAATTTTAAATGAAATGGCATTATATTATTGGTGTGGACAGAAAGAAAAAAGGATGAGAAGATCTGGATCCAGTAGAGTAGAAACAATACCAATTATAGAGCAAGCTACTCACCCGATTATCATAATTAAGGCGCTTGGTGTTCCAAGCCAACATCCAGTCACACCCACTTCCATCATTATTCCTGCCCGAATACACAACAGCTGCTTTTGACGGACCAACCAATCTACTGCGGACATGCAGAAATCCAGCCCATTGCCCATTCTGAATCATCGGAGGGTACGGAGATTGCCAGACTTGACCATCCCAATTGTACGTGCTAGAAAACGTCAAGTTACCTCCGGTAGCGTTGTAAATCATGCAGAGTGTTGAGGTTCCAGTGCCGTAGCTTGCCTTGAGATTGTGCACATATCTATTCACATTCACGTGCTTATCTTCAGCGTTTTTATACATCAAAGCCACTTCTGCCCTGTGTTTTGCCGTTATTTTTTGTATGCCTGGATAAACTAGTCTCACCGTGTCATCGGTCACAGGGTTTCCAAACACATTGGCTGCCATACTGCTGATGTTTCTACTCACTCCTGTATGGTCTCAAAGTTTTTCGAAGGGGTGTGGTTTCGGTAGCGTACGCGAACACCTGTATTTATACACATACGCCCTGTTGCGCCTTGTCAATTTTCTGATTTATTGCTGGTCCAGCTACGTTTGCAGGACGGCCCCATCAATTTTTTTTTATTAATTTTTTAAATGCTACCCATTTCATTTGTTTGCTATTGTACGCCCTATCAAAACCCCGCCCCCCCCCCAAGCGTTGTCTCCACCATATAATCGGTTTAAACCTTTTTCTACTTTTCCATGCAGTTTCTTAGCTTTATCACTATTTTAAACTTATCTATAGGTATTTTTGGTTCTCTCCCTTGTCAATAATAATATAATTTAATATAACTACGTGTTGAAATATAATTTATTTCAAAAATTTAAGTTGATGTTTAATGAAAAATGGTAATTTATTTCATTTTTTTTTAACACTTCCTCTTAATGTAGGTTAGTCGTTTTTTGATTTATCTATGATTTTTATATTTATTTTTTTATTTTAAATGGAGTTATTGAATTTTAAATTTAAATTTTTTTAAATCTCTGACTTTAATGCTATATTAAAATATTATTTATTTTAAAAATCTAAATTGATAAAAAATAAATTTTTATTTTATTTATATTTTTCTCTAATAGTATAATAGTCGAATAATTTCATAGATGGTTGTGCCTTTTCAATTTTCTAATTTACTGCTTACTGCTGGTCCAGCTATGTGTATGGGATGAGAAAATCTTGCATGCTCAGTTGGTACCGCTTGAAATCATTTTATGCATGCCTAAGAAAATGCCGTGTGATACCAACTCACCATCTTAATTAATTTTCTTTTTTGAAAATGTATATCTTTTGCAGGCGTTCTACCACTTCTTCCATCCTTATAGCCAGTACAGCCAACATATAATTTTTATAGATCTCTCTTCCTCTCCTGGTGATTTTCACATGGTATAAAATGACTTCAAGTGGTACCTACTGAGAGCTGGTACCACCGCTTCATGCAAGATTTTGTCCTATGGGATGGTACAAAACACTGCCACGTGGGCTTTCAAATTTTTTTAAATGGTACTCAATTCATTTGTTTACTATATTACCCCCTATTAAATAGTTATATACACAATTGTGCCCCCCTGCTTTGTCTCTCCACGATCTAACGAGTTTATTTATTTATTTTAAATTTTCCATTTATTTTCTTGGCTTTATCACTATTTTAAACTTAACAATAGGTATTTTTGGTTTCTCTCCCTTATCAACAATAATATAATTTAATATAACTATGATAGTTGTATAATTCTATAGTAATGTAATACTTATTTATTAGTCAAATATATATATCTATATATATAATACTTATTGAATTCATGTATTTTCTACTTATTGTATACCTATCAATAATTATACTTATTGATACAGTTAGTTAATAACAAAAAGAGTTCGTAATTTAAACAAAAAAAAAATATTTATTGATCATATCGTCCTGTATAATTTATATTTGAAATATTTATTTTTTAGTCTCAATGAGTCTTGTGTATGTTTACTTTTTGATAAGTAGTTAACAAATTTATTGTGAATACAAAACCATTTTTGATAAAAGTGTTGAAATCATTACTTTCTCCAATTCTTTTTCAGAAAAGTAAAGAAATTTCATCATACTTTATGACTATTCTAATTAGCCATAGACTACAATATAACAAAACAAAATAATATTGTATGTATATGTTTGCATTTCCCCATAATATAAATTAGATATATTATGTAACGGTGCTCCTAGGATTCTTTTTTTTCTAGGTCCGCCACTGATACAGAACTAGAATCTATTACCTTTTTACACGTACACATTTTCTCCATGTTTATCATCGGACTCATTTGTCTTTTCAGTTATTTAACTTATTGCTGCATTCTTTCATTTGTCTTTTATCATCAGATTCATTCTCCTTTGTGTTGTCAATTATTTAATCAATTGCCGGCTCCAGCTACGTCTTCCGGATGGGACAAAACTAGTACCTATACTATATATATAGGACAGTACTACATCAAGCCCGCATTGGACAGGTATGGCAGAAGACCCGAAAAGGTAACAATGTGGAATGGGTAAAAAAAGAAAAACAAAAAAGAAAAAAAAATACGGTGATAACATCATCACACGAAAATATCAATATTTATCAAAATATTAAAAATATAATTTTATAAAAATAAAGATAAAATTATTAATATTAATAAAAATAATAATAAAATTATAAAAATTTAATTTAGAATATCGATTTTTATAAATAAAATAATATAAAAAATATATTAATTAAAATATAATAATATAAATAATTTATAAATATTAAAAGTTATTGCAGGTGAAGCCTAAGAAGAAAAACTTGGGCAAGCCTCTTGAGTAATTTATATATATATATATATAATCAATTTGGTAGAGAAAAATATAAATGAAATAAAAATTTATTTTTCATAAGTTTAAGTTTTTGGGATTAATAGTATTTTAGTTAGGTATCAAAGTCAGAGAGTCAAGAGGTATTGGATTCAAAACTCAACAATTCCATCCAAAATAAAAAATAAATAAATAAAAACAAATATAAGGACCTAGAAAAGCCCAAAAAAGATAGACCTATTTTAAAGGGGAATGTTAAAAAAAAATATAAATGAAACGAAAGTCCATCTTCCATAAGTTTAAGTTTTTGGAATCAATGATATTTCAAGTCAACCCAACCCAATGAGATTAATTATATGGAGTTGAAGAATTGCATGCGATCGGAGCTTTCATAGACGTAGGAAAATGTTAGCTGCAAAGAACATTAATATGCTATACAACCCATCACTATTTTGCATAGAAAAAGGAATGGTTTTCGGCTGAGAAAGGGCTTTTGATTTCCATGGGAGACAGCCGAGATTTCCATCATAGAAGCACCGACAACCGACTTCTCCACCAAATTTTCATAATTATCCATCAAATTTCCGAGATTCCTACCAACTTCAAGCGATGACGGCAACAACGATATTTCTCTGACACCATAGACAAATATTCCTTACCCCCTCTATCAGTGTCGCCGGTCGCCGACACTCAATATTGTCATTGAAATTTCGATGTTCTTGCTGACTTTTTCTTCCCTGGTGATAGCAGGTTTTGCAAGTTGCTAAGTTATCTGGGAAAGGATAAGATGGGCAAAAAAATATTTGGCATTGGCGACAAGATGTTTCTAGTGGATGGGAAAATTAATAAAATGCCTATTTTTTAATAAATCATGATTAATTAATAAAAAATTAAAATATAACGCCTAATTAAACTTTAAGTGAAAATAATTAATATAAAAATTGTAATAATAAATAACAAAATTTTTGAAATAAAAAATAATAAAAAATAATTAGACTTTTACGCAATTATGAATATATTATCAATTTTTAAGCTGTTATATATATAAATATATTAACAATATTACCATTTTGCCGATGCTGTTATAACTTCTTGAATTGTTACTGTTGCATGGATAATATTATCAATTTAATGGACATGTTAAAATTGTGTGTACCAAATGACCGTTTTGTTGACTGATACAAATTTATTGTCAATGTTACCACTCTATAAATAGGTTACTCAATTTTGGATATGCTATGCTTCGGATAGTTACCCATTTTTGAACAATATTATCATATTATGATATGTAATCTCTTTTTGTGGACAATGTTTTACCACTTTATTGACTGCAATAGTTTTGTTTGGACGATGTTACCACATTTATAAACTTATTAGATAAAGTTGGACATTTTACCATTTGCTACGACTATGGTTACAAACTTACAGATACTGTTATTATGTTTAAATTGTTAGGACAAGTAAACAACTTCAATATTGACCAATTTAAGGATCAATACAAATTTAAGGCAATATTACGATTTCATTGAAAATTTACTCATTTCTTCTATGTTATTATTGTATGGATAGTTATCCATTTTGGACAATATTACCCCTTTATGATATGGAGCATATTTGTTTTTTGACAAAGTTACCATTTTATAATTGCTATACTAAAATTGTAAGCATATTTCGATGGTTAAAAAAAGAAAAAAAAAACACATCGAAAAAAAAAATTAAATGTGACTAACCTAAACATAGGACCCAAAAAAAAAAAAAAAAAAAAACTATTGCTTGATGTCAGTGTAAGTTTTATGTTTTTAGGGTTAAAGAAATTAAATAATAGCAATTGTACTCATTTAAATTGAATGCAAATTGGCTCATATAATTAGAGAAAAAAAATATATTAAGCATTATCGACCAAGAAGTTATATATTGATAAATGAACTCCATGGATAATGCTTGTGCAATTCATATTCTCATCCTGTTTACATTGGGCAAGATTATATATTGGTAGTTATCCTTCAATATATATTTACATCTACTAATATAAATTCAAAATAACCCCTTAAAGTTGCATGCTGTTATATGTACTATTATTATTTTTATAACTGTTAAATTTAATCTGATCTAGTTGTGTAGATTAGCACATTGAAATTCAGAGCAGTTAATTAATAATTTTCCCACTCCATGGTACTGAAGGCTTGTCCGTTAATGTGAATAACCAATAGGTGTCCAAATCTTTTTAGTCTGCCAAGTATCTAATTATCTCATAATTCAGTTTATTTTTTTCATCTATATGTGGTTTGCACACACCAACATCCAAGTGTTTTGAAATACAATTACCTTTTTCATATATCAGGGTACTAGTAACATATATAATAGTTGGCCAAAATTAATAACTTATTTGTTCTTTGATTTGTTCCAAACGACATACGCTGGTACTGTTGGAATTAACCAATAACATTAACAATATAATCTTTACATCATAGTACATACAAGGGCACATGTTACATGTGAGAAGCTATTTAAAAATTGTGCGGGCACATTGTCAAGTGGTATTGATCAGTGCAACTCATATACATATATACTATTTGAATTGTAGTATATCTTCACAGCCAAGCGAGAAAGACGATTCCTATTGTCTTACCCATAACAATAACTAGATGACAACCAACAGAGTCCCAAAATCATTAACAACAAAGAGAGTCAATAAAGTCTGGATTTTAAATTACATCACAAAAAAAAAAAAAAAAAAGAAAAAAAAAAAAAAAAGAAAAAAGAAAAAGAAATAAAAGACAAAAACCACAATCATTCAGACGTTCCTTGCAGTCGCAGGGTAAGCATCTACTACATGTGATGCATGTTCATTAGCGATGACAGTCCTCATATCATGGATGGTCCCTGGATGGTGCATCACTTGAAGGACCTAACAATGAAGCGGGAATGATTTCTAAATCTATTCATGCTTAAATCACTCTTATAGAACATATACACTCAATTGCTTGAGAACATTTGGTCAATACGTTACCTTGAAGGTTATTTAGCCTGGTGTTAGTCAGCAGATCTTCCAACTTATTGAGCATGCTAGTTGGCTGCGCATGCACAGCGTTGATGACAGTGAGATTTGTAGCCAGTCAAACAAATCCATTAGTTGAAGTACCATGGAAGGAAAAGCAACGCAATCTAGTGTTAACCACAATCATCATAATTTCAATAAACTTTCATCAACTATCGTCAAGGTAATGCAACTAAACTTTCATCAACAATAGCCATAATTTCAATAAACGAAACTTATCCCTAATTGGCCTGCAGAATGTTTGAGGAAAGCTTGCCCGACCACTTCCAACGTGCACAACCATTTCCTCTATGAATATCCAGTGCTTAAACCAACCACGGCAGAGCAACCCATCAGGTAAAGGCGTAAAGAACCATAACTTCCCCCATTCATGCAATCGATAGAAACCATTCAAACCTGCACATGGAATAATAGAAAACAATGATGGCAGATTGTCAATTATGGCTTCATCCACACTACAAAAAATTTGGGCATTTGCTATGCAGCTAATTTGTTACGTAGGGGCTATTTTTGTCGCCTTATCGTATTTAAGTGACAAAATTATTTCTTCTTGTGGTTGTCATGATAGATCCTTCACAAAATAATTTGATGATAAACTTTGTAATTTGTCATAGAAAGAGCATATAACTATGACAAAAAATATCTTCGTCATAAAATGGAGTTTTACTGTGACATCAATTTTTGACACTTAACCCTCCGAGTTTTGTCATTGTATGTACACATATTTTCACCAATAAAGCTGTAGGAACTAGTCAAACTATCCATCAGTGACAATGCATACAGTTAAGTAGCAAAATATTATTTGCCATTTAAACCATTAGTGTCACATCTAATTTTTCATTTAAAAGGTCAGTGACATATCCAATTTGTCATTGAGCCCTTTCAATGACAAGTAAACAACTTTTTGTCACTGACTTGTTACTATAGGACATAAACCATGGTTAAGTTATTTGTCACCGAAACTACTTTTTTTATTTGGTGACAATATTTTTGTATCTAAAAATAATATATCAATTACCAGTTTTTTATTAGATCCTACTAATTAATTATAATATCATTAATTATTATTTTCAAATATAAAATGACACTTCTGAAATGCAATTAACATAAAAAAAAATGATACTTTCTTAAATAGTTATCTTGTACTATAAAATTTATTAAACAGCAAGTGATACTAATATAATGTGTACCAAAAACAATAAGACTACATTAAAAGGAAAATATAAACAAAAACAATTTGTAATTCTAAGGGAAAATATATATATACAAGATGGTTGCCTATACCCACTAAATCTTTACAATCTCCATCTTCCAATGCAGATCATTAATATATTCTCCAAGGATCCCTATATGATTAAAAAAAAAAATGAATCATTTAGTAGAAATCTAATTTAATTAGCAAAGAGAAAAGAACAAGCTAAAGACTTTCTAAGTTCCCATAAGTTGGCAATCCTTTACCTCCCAAGCATTCCCACCTCTTGTTCAATTCGCCCTACTTGCCAACCATTAATTCCTAATCTATCAATCATATTTATATAAGAATCAGTAATAACCACACTATCAGAGTATAAAATGCCATCAATATTGAGAACAATCTTTCAAAAGCAATAAGAACATTTCTTAGATGATAAATCTCCAATTAAAAACTAGGTTTTATTTGCAATGGTAATGATCATGGTGACACAAATTAATATTTATAGAAAAATATACTAATTATTCTGCCCTATTAACTTAGCCAAAAAAAAAAAAAAAAATACCCTCATATAGATACTCTGGTTATGGAGAAAATTGTTGATGGGTATAATTACCATTTATCTGTTCTCAACTTTTATTAAGATCAAACCAAGCAATAGTAAATAGCATGAAGAATATAAAATCACAGAGACATTGAATTTTCAAAGAACAACCATGTTATAACCTATTTATGAATTAGCATGAAGAACATCAATGTCCATTTGAGTAAGCAAAAATACTATATTGTGATTATTGCAATGATCATTAGCTGAAAAATTAAAACAAGTATGAACATACATTAAATTTTCCATGCCCTTTCGAAGGTACAAATATATGAATTTGGGGGGAAAAAAGAGTGTTTCACACCACTATTTCCATCCAGAAGTTGAAAAGAATTTTGAAAGTAAAAATCATAATATGTTTGGATTATATTCTATGTTGAGAGAGTTGAAAAAGCACTATCTCGTTGAAAGGTTCTACATGTTCGCCCTTTTCAAGGCATATCTTTAGACAAAGAACCTGTTTTTCCTTTTTTCGGATGGTAAATATTTTTTAGAACATGGAGTGTGAATTAAACCTATGTTTGAATTGAAATTGACATACTGATGCAAGTTCTTCCCTTCTAAGTCAGACAGATTCATATCTAAAAGAGGTTGACAATAAGTTCTTTAAAAATTGACCATTTGTCCCTCTGTTAGAAGTGACCTGTTGGTCTAGCTTATTCCAAAAACTAGACACCTTGAATTTGTTAGAGAACATATCAACTGATACATAGTTGTGATGTTGTTAAGTGGCATACCAATATTGGGCTTGATCCTTTTTAGAGATAATCTGCAAATCAGGTGTAAATGTTAGTGGATGTAAAATGAAGAATCAAAAGAGAAAGACACCATGAGCTTGTGCACTTTTACCTCTTAAATTACAAGCACACAAACATATACAACCCCTGTTCTATAAACTAGAGCAGCCCTCACTATTTTCCTTTGAAAATCTAGACCAAAAGATCAAAATTAAAAAAATCAAAATGAGAAATAAAACACATACCTTAGAGACAACGTGAAACGCATTTAGCAAAAGCTCCAAGCCTCTCTGGAAAAGGCAGCCTTTGATCTTTATTTCAAACAATTCTTCAAAGTCCCAAGCTCCTACTCCATCGAACCCTTGAATTGCTTTATCTTCTCCCTGTGTTATGGCACATGCATTTACTCTAGAGATCAAATCCAAAAGTATTGAATGAAACAAAATTTGAAACTCGAAAGGATTCAAAAATCAAAATTATATGAGAGAAAGAGAGTAAGCTTGAACCATAGTGAGTAGGCATCTACCAGGTCAAAGAAGTGGTCCAAGGCTAATCTATTAGCGGCAGGGGTGTTTACTATGGTGGTCATCTTCTCAGAGTCAAAATCTTGGACTTCATCAATCTAATAGGAAGTGAAAGTTGGATATCAAAGAAGAGGGAGAGGGAGAGGGAGAGCAAGAGGGTAAGATTGAAAATTATAGGAAATTCTTAGGGCATCATTATTTAAATGGGCAGTAGTTGCCCATTTGGCAAAACGACACTATTTTTAGTAGGAATTATTTTAAAATTATTTTAAATGTAATGTGATTGTTTTTTGTGATATTGGTTATATTGCCACAGTAGTGTAAATATAATCTATGACACAATACCTTTGTCACCATAAGTTGAGTAATATAATTCTAATATAATTTTGGTAAATTAGTTACAAATGCAAAATGTTTGTCACCGTTAACACCAAATAAAGTTCAAAAAAAATTTTGCCTTCAAAATTAAAAAGGCAATTAATTATAAAAACATGTGACAAAGTAAAAGTATATCACTAATTAAATGATCCACTCATTAAATGTGACAAACAAAATATTAGTCATCAGTGACCTATATAAACTAATAAATTTTTATTTGTCACTTAGAATTCCGTAGTAATTAACCAAGTTTTTTGCAATGCCAAACAATGATTGTTCCACAAGCTGCAAGTGACTATAATAGAAACGCCTACATATTAGCTAGCCAGGAGACAAAGTCAAAGTAGACATGATATCCCTAATGGCATATGAGAGTGGTAGGCATATAATCCAAATCTAAATGCATCGTTGTATATGGCCACATACCCCGATAGTGGATTACTCAATAACATGCCTAACATTGAAAGGTGAAGCCTCACTTCATCTGGCATAAAGTAAGATTTGTGCAACCCAACCACTTTTTCCACTGTAACTTCGGAAGGAAACAAATATGCAGCATACACGATCGGTGGGACATATTTAGTGACAATTTTGTATTCATTGAAACAACACGATGGATCTAGATTGGGGCCTATCCACAACCAAAAATCTAGTAATGCACAAATGTTGATATGGTTTTACAACTTGAGTTAGGAGTTTTGGCATCCAAGAACCCTATAAACTTAACTAGAGGGATTGAGGTACCCTTGTGGATAGATAACAATACTATTTCGAGCTCTTTTAGTCACTATGCTTGTGTATTGGTTGATGTAAACATGGCTGGCTTCATTCCAAAAAAGTTGTTATTCGATACAAATGATGATTGCCTTGAAATTGATCTGTACCATGAAACATTCCTCGATTTTTGTTCTTCATTCAAATGCATTGGCCATTTTGTGGCTTCCTGTCATTCATTATCATGAAAAGAGGTTTTGGAGAGCAAAAAGAACTCAATTGTTAAGGAGGCTTCACATCAAGATGGTAAGTCTCATCTTGCTTCTCATGCAAATGTTCCTATGGATAATAAGCAATCTCAATATGCTTGGGTTCCTATGGCAGTGCAAAATTCTTTTGAGTCTTTGGTAGAGCATGATGAGAATCCGCCCGTACCCGCCGTATGACCAACTACCTGCTGGGGTACTGATCCTGTATAAATGAAGACGGGGCCAATCACTAGGGTACAAGTTAAGAGATTCAAGGAAAATCTGATTAGCTTCATCCAAGGAGTGACTTAAACTCAAGAGAGCATGCCATTACCCGAAGAACAAAAGCCTATTTTATGCATCCAAGTTGTGGAGGCCTAGATGGATCCGGGTAGCAAGGAATGGATCCAACACTTTATGAATTCAATTAATATCACTAAGAGATCATGGAATCAAGTCAAGGTAGAAGCAAAAGCAACCAAGGAGGTCATTTGCACATGGAGCAAATTCTTGGCCGAATTTACTGTTTTGCTGCTAGCTTTGCTATATTTTGATGATTAAGCATTTTCTCTTTATTCCAATCAAGGGAAACATATGAGACTCACTATTAATCCTATTTGGCATCCTGTATGGTGTATGGAAGCTGATTTAGAGCCTAAAAAAGCTGAAGATTGGTCAAAGATAGCTTAGTTGTCGAACTAATCAACTGGTTTCCTAATTTGAACATTGTCTTTTTGTTTTAGGATATAGTCTTTATTTTGGTATTTATTTATTTATTTGCTGGACAAATAATTTTAGGAAAGTTATAATTTTATTATTTTGGTTGTAAATTAATTAATTCCTAATTAAAAATAAAGGAATTAATTAATCCAATTTAAGATAGGAAAGGATGCAAAATTCGGCCACCTTTGGGGTTTACTATGCTTGGTCGGTTTTTGTCTTAGTTTTTCAGGGTTTATTATTTTGTGATTTTAGCCTATTAAACACTTTATTTTTGAATGAGAAGACAGCTTAGAATTTTTACAGGAATTAACTTGTGAGAAAAAAATTCTCTTAGTTATCTTTAAACACCTAAAACACCTAAAAAAAACAAGAGTTTTAGTTTTGACTTATCAATAGGACATCCATCACCTATTGTGGGGTCTTTTGTTGATTTTTCTTTGCTATTTTAATCTTAATTATTTGCATTCATATATTAAAAAAAAAAAAGGGAAGAGAGGATTTGTGGCAACAAATTTCATAACTCACAAAATTTGCAAATTTATGATTTGTGGTCACGGGTTTGAATTTTTTTTTTTTAGTTGGATTTTAAGTTGTGGTTTGTGATGTCTTTGGTACTACTAGGATTTTTGTTGCATTTTTCTATTTGTGATTAAAAAAACAAAAAAAAAATAGAAAAGAAGAAACAGATAAAAAAAAAAAAAAAAAACAGAGCCAAAAAGCCGAGAAAAAAACAAAACTGCACAAAAGGCCGGCTTGTTGAATTTGGAATTTGAATTTGTGATATTTGGAGGTTGCTGGAATTTAATATCTACTGCTGAAAATCTGAACTTTGATTGCTAAAATTTTTGGGATTAAGATTGGTTAAAGGAATTGAGACAAAAACCTTAAATTACGGGAACAACAACCAACAACTATTCCTTATTTTTGTTCGAATTTGTTCTTGTCCATTGTTTGAATCTCTTTTCTCAATTTTATTTTTGAGTTCTTAATTTCTTAATATCTGATCCAGTTCTTATTGATTCAAAAATTTCCTTTGTTAATTTGCCTTATTTTTTATTAGAAACCCGAGAATTAGGTGTTTAAAACTCCCTCGGTATTTGTTCTTTTTAGTTGCCATTTTATTAATACTTTAAATGAAGGCATATTTTTGATCTAATTTTTGTTTAAGTGTATGTTAATTAGAACTTTGAGTTAATTTTTTGAGTGAAAAAGGGCCAGAGCGTGTGAGCTTAAAAGAGTGAATGAGTGATTTTGGTGAGAATTTTTGTATTATTTTTACTAACATGGCACATCCAAGGATGAGAAGATTAGATGGTTCATTAAGAATCAATGAAAAGGAATCCATGGGATTCAAAGGGGATTCTAGAGCTACGGGAATTGGAGATGAGCATACCGACATAATGGCGATCATGGAACAACTCCAACAGATGAATGCTCGCTTTGATAATCTAGATCAAAGATTGGATAGAGTTGAGAACTCACAAGGTGGACTGAATCCTAGGAGGGCACTACATGGAGGTCGAGATCAAGGACTAGGTGGCCGTGGACACCTTAGGGAGGAGATTGAAGGAGGCAACTATAGAGATAATGTTGAAGAGGAGGTCGGTGATGCTTTTGCATACCAAGGGAGGCTAACCCATGGGAGGCATGGAAGAGATGATGATGATGATCTTGGGAATATTAAGATCAACATCCCATCATTCATGGAAAAAAGTGATCCGGAGGTATACTTAGAGTGGGAGGAGCATATGGAGATGATCTTCGATTGTCACAACTATTCTGAGGCTAAAAAGGTAAAGTTGGCAGCTTTGGAGTTTGGATATTATGCACTTCAATGGTGGACAAATGAGCAAAGTACCCGAAGAAGAGTTGGCGAAGAATTGATCACCACTTGGTGACAAATGAAAGGAGAAATGAGGAAGCAATTTGTACCGACTCATTACCATAGGTTGTTGCATCAAACACTCCAATCTTTTACCCAAGGAAATAGGATCATGGAGGACTATTACAAAAAAATGGAGATACTCATGATGAGGTTGAGCATGAATGAGGACCGAGAAGCAACCATGGCACGATTTCTAGGAGGTTTGAATCAATAGATAGCCAATCAACTAGAATTACAACAATATGTGGAATTGGAAGAGATGTTGCATGTGGCTATCAAACTTGGTAATCAATTCAAGAGGAGGGATACAAGCTCACAGTTTGGTGCATAAGGAATCCGAAACATTCAAAGCTTCAAAGGTTGAATTAAGCTTGGTGGTAATGATGGTTTTAACCGTGTACAAAGATGAGGATCAAATACATAGAGATAACATTTTCCACACTCGATGTCAAATTCAATGTAACATATGTAGCATGTTAGTTGATAGTGGGAGTTGTGCTAATGTAATTAATAATATGATAGTTGAGAAATTAGGATTAGCAATAATTAAACATCCAGAACCATAGATGACAATGGCTTAATGATAGTGATGAGATGAAAGGTAACAAACAAGCCAAAATAAAATTCAGCATTGATAAATAAATGGATGTTGTATTGTGTGATGTTGTTCCTATGCATGCTAGTCATATTTTATTGGAGAGGCCATGACAATTTGATAAAGATGCCATACACTATAGGAGAGAGAATTCCATTGTATTTAAATTTAAAGGTAAAAAGGTTAAGTTGGAGCCGTTAACTTCAAAAGAGGTGTTTAGAGACCAACTTCAAATGAAACAAAAAATGGAGGCTAAACGGCTCAAAGAGAAACCAAGCATGGCACCCATGGTTTCACCATCCATCCAAAAGAGTAGGTTCGAACTTGCTGTCCAAGGTAAGATTTCTAAAACCTAAATTGAGTGAAAAAACCAAAGCAAACTCAAGAGTGAGAATGGACAAGTGGAACCTATAAGTGGGAAACAAATAGAGAGAAAAGAGAAGAAAGACAAGAATTTTTATCTTAGTCTTGGTGAGATTAAAAAGGCATTTTTAAGTGATAAAATCTTGCTGGTCATGATATATAAAGATTCTTATTTAAATGATCAAACTAACCTTGAAGAACTTGAATTGCCAAGTTCCATATTTTCTGTTTTATAGGATTTTGAATATGTCTTTCCAGAGGAGATTCCTAAAGGTTTTCCACCTATCCGAGGGATTGAACATGAAATTGATTTTGTGCCGGGAGCTTCAATTCCTAATGGGCCCACATATAGGAGTAATCCCGAGGATACAAAGGAGCTACAAAGGCATGTAAGTGAGTTGTTAGACAAAGGATATATTAGGGAAAGTATGAGTCCATGTGTTGTTTCTATTTTATTAGTACCTAAAAGGATAGTTCATGGCGTATGTGTATTAATTGTAGAGCCATAAATAATATTACCATTAAGTTTAGACATCCAATTCCTAGATTAGATAATATGCTTGATGAATTGCATGGTGCTTGCATGTTTTCAAAAATTGATCTTAGAAGTGAATATCGTGAAATTAGGATGAAAGAGGATGATGAATGGAAAACCACATTTAAAACTAAGTATGGATTATATGAATGGTTAGTGATGCCTTTTGGTTTAACTAATGCACCTAGCACTTTCATGAGATTAATGAATCATGTCATGCTTCCATTTATTAGTAAATTTGTGGTTGTATATTTTGATGATATTTTAGTATATAGCCGAAATCTTGATGAGCATGTAGGATATCTTAGGCAAGTTTTAAATATTCTTAGGAAGGAAATGTTATTTTCTAACTTGAAAAAGTGTGATTTTTGCAAAGATGAACTTGTTTTCTTAGGATTTGTTGTAAGTGCTGCAGGAATTAAAGGTTCATATCAAAGCATTTTGGCGAGTTGGAAAAGTAGTAAGAAGGCTCTTTTTCTAGTTTCCTAGGTTTTTTTTATCTGCTTTATGTTTGAACTTGATGGTGTTCCACAATCCAAGATTTTAAAAACTTAGGATGAAGCTATGAATGATAATGATAGTGTGGATGATTCTAACAAGTCAAGGGGTTCAACGATGGAAGACGAGGAGGATAATATGGCTATTGATGATTTTGTTTCAATTAAGGATGAGGCTCTTTTTATTTCACATATTGAAGATGAAGGTGTAAAATAGCTAGCAAATTTTGATTCGAGACAACTTCATGTTACAAAAGATGTTATTATTATCATTATTGATGCAACTCAATTAAAGCTTATTTCCATTGCTAATGCCCCAACAATGACTGAACACAAAGTTGTTGGTCCTTAGCAATTTCCTAAAAGGAAAGCTAGTTGGCCAATAAAAGAAAAGTCAAAGTAGATTACAGCTTTTAAAAAGCAACAACGTAAGTTTCTCATTGATTCAAAGCCTATTTTAAGGATTGCATAACAATCTCATTCTAAATGAAGGTTATTTTTTGAAATTTTCATGCAACGGTAGTTTATCTACTTGTAGTACATTGTATAGTTTCTATAGAGAAATTCAGCTTTACTTACTTTGTTAGGCAAAATCGTTTGTTGACTTTGATTCGGTCCCCTTCAATTATCAAGTGTTGTTGGGTCTACTTTTTTTGGATTTTAATAATATGTGTTCTCATAAACCTTCTACTTGGGTGTTTGCTTCTTCTACCATTTTGTTGCATAGAGTTATTCTTTTAGACTTACAACAAGTCTCTTTGGAGGTTATGCATATGATTTAGCTCAAGTGTTTACTTTTGTTGTCGCCAGGGCTTCTATTTAGTAGTGTAGGGAGGTTTACAGGTCTTGGTTAATCTTAGTCACACCTTTTAGCTTCCTTGGCTAGTTCTTGGGGACTTTAATACGGATCTCGGCCCACAAGAAAAAAAATAGTATTCTTCCTCAAAGAATTTCTTATAATAAATTTTAAACTGCGATAGAGGATGCTAACTCTTTGAAATTCAGTTGCGTAAGCTAAACAGGGGGTGAAAAAGTTATATCCAATGTAAGCTAGATAGGGCTTTATGTTCTGTTTCTTTTTTCGATGTTTAGAGTTCTGTGATTTGTTATATTCTTCCTTGGCATCACTCAAATCATAATCCTTTAGTGGTTGTGACGGATAATGATAATAGTGGTGGTCTTAGGCCTTTTGAATTTCAGAGCATATGATTTCATCATCCTAGTTTTTTTTTTTTTTTCCTATTGGAGAGGATTCTTGAAAAGTTCATATTTCATGCCCTTCAATGTATGTTTTCATGAGACAATTGAAAAGGCCCAAGCTGGTTTTCAAGCACTGGAATCATGATGTTTTTGGGGTTTTAAATATTCAGCTTTCTAATGTTAAGAAATGCCTTGCTTTGGCTCAAGCTAAAATTAATGAAGATAGGTTTTCAAGATAGGACTTTTAGGAAGAAGTTGAGGCTCATTCAACTTTGGATAATCTACTCAATTATCAAGAGTGTCACCTCAAGGAGCAATGCAGATTGAAATGGTTACAAGATGGGGATCAAAATACTGAGCTCTTTCTTTCTATGTTGAGGGTGAAAAAGTCACAAAAGGCTATCACCTCTTTAGAAATTGATGGTTGCATGACACTAGATAAGGATCAAGTTCGGTCCCATATTGTTAACTTCTTAAGCAAACCTTTTAGTGGAGGTGAAAATGTTTACAACATTGTTAGCAGAATTGTTACAATATGGTGAGGAATGATGAAAATTTGAATGTAACAAGGTTGCTTTCTAATGAAGAGATAAAGGAAGTGGTTTTTTCTTTGGATCCATCCAATGCACCAGGTCTTGATGGTTTTACAGATAAATTTTTCCAAACTTTATGGCATACTGTAGGTGATGATCTTTTGGCTACTCTTTGGGATTTCTTTGTTATGGATGTGCTTGCTTTAGGCTTAAATTCTAATTTTTTGGTGCTAGTGTCGAAAGTTCAAGATATTGCTTCTATTGATCAATATCATTCGATTATGCTTGGAAATTTCATTTATAAAATGATTGCTAAAGTCTTGGTCGATCTTTTGGGTGGTATAGCTACTTTGATTTGTTTTCAGAATCAATTTGGATACATTAAGAGTTGCAATATTGAAGACTATATTGCAGCCTGAATTTTTGTCAAATTTAATAAATACTAAATGTTTTGGGGGAAATTTTGGTATGAAAGTACACATAAGGAAGGCTTTTAATACAATGAGATTGTCATCTATTTTAGAATTTTTAAAGGCTTTTAAGTTTTTGGTTACCTTCTGCTTTTGGATTGAATTGTCTGCTCGGGTTTCTATCATTATTAATGGGTCTCCTGTTGGTTTCTTCAAATGCTCTAAGGGCCTCTGTCAAGGTGGTCCTTTATCACATATTCTTTTTGGTTTGGCAAAGGATTTTCTTAGTAAATGTTTATTGAGACTTGTTAATAAAGGTCAATGGGATCTGATGCCTTTTACTCGGAATAATAAAACTTGTACTTATCATCTTAATATAGATAATGTCCGTCTGTTCTATAAGGTTTATGTTTCTAATGTTCGTTTGGTGGCACAATTTTTTGGTTTTATACTAGTTTGTCAAGTCTGGGTGAATTAGCAAAAATCTTACACGTTCTTTAGTTCTCATATTTTTAGTGCTAGGTGGCAAGATTTATTAGGAGAGGTTGGCTTGAGTAGAGGTGCTTTTTTATTTTATCTATTTGAATTTTCCACCATTTAAAGGTAAGCCAAAATCCTATCAAAATCCTATTGTTGATAATATTATATCTCAGTTAATGAGTTGGAATGGTAAATCTCTTTTTATCTAGTCATCTATGTTTGATTAAATCAATGGTTCTCCCCAAATCATCCATACTTTTGTGATATATAGATGGCCTTCTGATTTATTGAAGATTATGAATGTTGCCATTCGAAATTTTATTTGGACTAGATTAATTTCTCAACGTAAATTGGCTTCCATTTCTTGGGACATTTGCTATTCTTCTGTTAAATTATTTAGGTATGAAGGATTTTCTTTTCATAAACAAAGCTTTTATTGCTTAGGTTGTTTGGAAATTTTTGATAAAGACTTTGTTATATATGTCTTTCTGAGAGCTCCTTATATAAGTCTAAGGAATAGAAGCTATAGTAGTATGCTGGGGCGTCCTATTATTAATATGCTTCAGATTTTAGATAGAAAAGGTGCTTTTAATTGCTTGGTTTTAGATTTCATCCGCTTAAATGGAAAGTGGCAACTTCCCAAGGTATTTGTGTTAGACTTTTTTATGTTTAAAGTCTCATTATCGATACTATTGTTTCTTCTTATTTTCCTAACTTGCTTGTTTGGAAGTCGAATTCTAATGGAAATTTTACTGTGAAGGGTTATTATAATTATTTGGTTGGTGATAGGATGGGGGAGCCTTGCGTTAAGCATATTTGACATAAAGTTTTTCCTTTTGCTAGCATTTGCTTCATAATAGGCTTCTTGAGAATGATGCACTTGCTCACTCAGGTTGCATCTTTCCTTCTAGATATCACTTATACAGGCATAGTGAGAAGTCTATTTCTCTTTTTTTGTTTTTTTTTTCCTTTTTTTGTTACATTATACTTGTGCTAGGGGCAATTGGGAAAGTATTTAATTTGTGCTTCATTGTTCTCTGGATTCATCCAATATAATTCAAAACTTTTTCTTGAAAGCCATGATTGTTAATATGAGTGCTCAATTGCTTAATCTTTGGAAAGTAGCCATTTTTATGAAGGAATAATGCTATTTTTTCAGGATGTTCAAATTCCCACTGCCCAGTCATTGGTTTTTGTCTAGAAGTCTATGAGGGAGGCCCATTTGTGCAAATGGGTTTTATGCATAATACCATTTCTGATTTGGCTCTTTTGCGTTCTCTTAAATTATTCCTGTGTACTAGTTGGCTCCTAGGCCTAGTTGGATAAACTTGAATTTTGATGGTGCAATAAATGGGAGTCCTGGTGCAATAGGCAATGGTGGGGTTTTTGAACATCGAGAGGGTTTGTTAAAGGTTGCTTCATGGTTCTTTTTGGTTCTTATTGTACTTTTAAGGCAAAGTTGTTTTTTGTTAGTTATGCAGTGGATTTTATTAAGAGGTTCTCTTTATGTGGTGACCATTTTGAAGAATCTTTCCTTGGCAATCCCTTGGCTTTGAAGGCTCATTGGGCTAATTTCTTTTGTTTTTAGCTTACATTTCTTATGTGTTCATGCATAGAAGGTAATGATGTAACCGATGCTCTTTCCAACGCTTCTATTAATGTAATGTTAGTTACAACTTTTTGATATTTGTATTGTTCATCATTGTAATGATCTTATTAGTGATAGGACTTTCTGGTTTGGTCGAGGTTTTGCTTTTGGGCTGTGATACTCTTTTTCTTTTAATGGTTTTCCCTATAAGTGTTTTTACATTAAAGGTTTTAAGGAGGGCAGGTCTTGGTGTTGTTGTATGGTTATGGTTATTTAGAGTTTTCTCTTCAACTTTGTATCTTTTTATTTTATTTTAATAATATTATGCTTTAATGGTTTTACACCTTCAAGGGATGCCAAACTAGTTGGGATGTCCTGATTTATTTCCCATCTTTGTAGCTTTTTCTGATTATTATTATTGTTATTGTTATTATTACTATCATCAACATGGTAGGTTAGCAATATTTGGAAAAAAATTATTCCTCTTTCTTGTTCATTGCTTGTTTGGAGAATTCTTATAGGTCATCTTATGACATATGAGATGTCCATGAGATAAGGTTTTTTAATGGCGTCTCCAAGCCAGTTATGTGGTTTTGGCTTCATAGTCTATGCAACATCTCTTTCTTTCTTGTCCTTTTGGTTTAGCTATCTAGGATGGTATTACCTCTCTTTTTAGTTTGCAGTTGGACACTTTAACCTTTATTCAGAATTTTTTCCATCTTGCTATGTCCAGAACATTGAGTTCTCAACTTTTTAATCTCTAAACAGTAGCTATTTTGTCCCATTTTTGCGATATGGTACATTAGAAATCAATAGCAGTTTGGGAATGTTATAATTACTTGCTTTCATTCTTTTGCTTTTGTTTGGATTTCAATAAAAAAGGATAATATCGTGTAAAAAGGAACTATTAAGAACTCTATTGATGATTTGTTGGTTTTATCTAAGATATGAGTCAGAGGTATGGCTTTTAAGCCCTAACTATCGTGCCCAATCTATCTTATACTAACGGTGCTCCTATTAGGAGTCTTACATCTGGCAGGTGTGGTGGATTCTTCTGCACTGGTAGGGGCTTTATTAAGGGTTGGTTTGATGTTCCTTTATATTCTTGTTATAGTTTTTAAACTGAAGTTTTTGAGGTTAGTCATGCTGTGGAATATGCTTCTCTTTTTCGTTGGGATCATTTACAAATGGAGTGTGATTCTATTTATGTGGTTTATAATTCTTTAAATGTTCCTTGGTTTTTTAGAGCAAGGTGGTAGAATTGTTTGGATTATATCTTGGGAAGCCATTTTAAAATTTCTCATATTTATGAAAAAGGAAATAATGTTGCTAACTCTCTCCAAATATTCTATCTATGTGGTCAAGGATCAGTGGTGTTTTGAATTACTTGATTTTTGGTCTTTACATTTTAAGAATGTTCAAGGTCATGATAATTACAGATTTCGCTTGTAATTTTATTTTTCTGTTTGGTAGCCACTACTCTTTTTCCTTGTTGAGATTTTAGCCCCAAGCATTTTTGCTTAACAAGGTTTTAATGAGGTTGGAGGTTGTCATTGTTGTTTTCTTTTTGGGTTCATTTCCCTTTGAGGATGGTTCTTTGTAGCTAAACTTAGTAATTTTTTCTTTCATTTATTTAATTTTTCGGTTGTTTGGTTGATGCTTTAGGAGGAATGCCAACCTAGTTAGGATGTCTCCTTTCTCATCTCCTCTCAAGTAATCCTTTCTAACTATTGTTATTGTTAGTGTTATTTTTATTATTGTTGTTGTTGTTGTTCTTGTTATTATTATTACTTATGTTGTTGTTGTTGTTGTTTATTCTTATGCTTATCAGGATTCATTATCATGGTGAACAAGTGCTCTATTAATGGCATTTTCTAATGCCTCTGAGGATCTTGTTTTCTTGGTGGTGTCATTGTTTTTATTCAATTAAATGGTTAACCTATTTACTTTATTTTTTGTCATTCTCAATATTCATAAGGTTACCTTTGTTACGTCTAAGTTAGGTGCACTTGTTTCATAATTGCTTGAGGCCAATCCAAGGTGGGATGGGTTTACAATTTCTAGAAAAGATATAACAAATATTTCAGCATTCTAATGTAGGTGATGTATTCAATAGACGAATGGGGGGTTTTCTTAACCTAGGTCTCAATTCAAGCATGGTTGACAAGCAATCGAAGCAATCAAATGTTGTAGCCGAGATTCCTATTCAATGTGTTTTCCATATTCTTTGGGAGAACACTAAGAAAATGATTGCTCTTACGGATGAGAATCCACTTGTACCCGTACAACCGACAACTCATTGGGGTGCTGATCCTATACAATTGAAGATGGGACCAATCACAAGGGCACAGGCTAAGAGATTTAAGGATAACCTGGTTAACTTCATTCAAGGTGTTATTAAATCTCAAGAAGGCATGACAAAACTCGAAGATTCAAAACCCATAATGAGCATCCAAGTTGTGAAAGCTGAAATGGATCCAGCAAGCTGTTTTGGCGCATTTATGGATCCTGAACATGAAGCTCCATGTTGGCCAAAATTCACCATTTTGGCGCTGACTTTGTTCTTTCTTGTTGTTCAAGCAAGTTTTTCTTATTCCAATTAAGGGCAACGTATGGAAACCAATATTACTCCCATTTGGCATCCTACATGGCATATTGGAGCTGATTTGGAGCCTAAATTAACTGGTGATTGGATTAAGACAGCTTAGTTGGCAAACTAGTCAACTAGTTTCCTAATTTGAACATTTGACTTTTAATTTAGGAATTAGTCTTTATTTTGGTTTTTATTTATTTATTTGCTAGACAAATTACTTTAAGAAAGTTAGAATTTTATTATTTCAGTTGTAAATTAATTAATTCCTATTCTAAAATAAAGGAATTAATTAATCCAAATTAAATTAGGAAAGGAAGTTGAAATTCGACCACACTAGGAATTGTTTATGCTTGGCTGGTTTTGACCTAATCCTTTGGGGTTTTGTTTGTAACTTTAGCCTATTTAAAGGCTTATTTTTTTAATAATAGACATATATTATTCATACAAAAAAATACTTGTGAGAAAAGATTCTCTTGATTCTCTTTGAACACCTATTGTGGCATCTTCATCATATACGAAGGTTTGTAATCATAAGTTGATTAGGGTTTAAGGTGACCGATAGAACCTGAACATAATTAAAATCTGGACTAATATAATACAGGTTTAGGAGCAAGGTGATCTAGGTTCGTATCACTTACAGTCTCTGATAGAACAAACAAATTGTATGTTGTTATGACCCGTGGGACTACATTTGTTGTGCCTCCTTCTGCTTGACCAATTATTCATGGCGATTTTATCTTTATCCCCATGGATGTGAATGCTTATTAGGAGGGAATGGTTTTGTCCAAGCACTCTCTAATTGCTCTGTGGTCCATTTGAAAGATGGAACTTTAACACGAACCTAGGATGACCTACTCCTAAACCTGTATTATATTAACCCGGATCTTAATTATGTTCAACTTTTAATGGACACCTTAACCCCTAACTAACCTGTGATTAGAAACCTTGGTATATAATGAAGATGCCACAATAGGTGATGAAAGTCCTATTGATAAGTTAAACTAAAACAATTGATTTCTATTAAGTGTTTTAGTTTGACATATCAATAGGACTTCCATAATTTATTGTGATGTCTTCATTATATACCAAGGTTTCTAATCATAGGTTGGTTAGAGGTTAAGGTAACCATTAGAAATTGAACATAATTAAGATCCAGGCTAATATAATACGGGTTTAGGAGCAGGTCATCCAAGGTTCATATCATTTGGTATCAGAGCTAAATTTCTTTTAGGTTTGATCCATCTTATTTGATTTATTTTGTTTTGTGTTAATCTGCAATTTTAGAATTAGGTTAAGGCTGCATTTAACTTCTACATGTTCTGCATTAAAAAAAAAGCAGATTTATTTTCTTCATAGCTGAATTTGTTTCCTTGTGAGCCAAGTTTTTGTTTTTCCCAATTTGTTGGTTGAATTGCATATTGATTCCTATTAATTTTAGTTTATTCTTGATTTTTCTTTGCTCTTTTGATCTTAAATATTTGCATTCATATTTTCAAAAAAGAAAAAAAGAAAAAGAGAGAGGATTTGCATCAAACCCACAAAATTTGCAAATTGTGAGTTCATGGGTTTGAGTTTGTAATTGGTTGAGAACTATGGTTTGTGTTGTTTTTGGTGCTACTGGAAATTGTGTTGCATCATTATATTTGCAAATTATTAAAACAAAAAAAAACACAAAAGGCAGGCTTGTTGAATTTGGCGGTTGAATTTGTTTGATTTATGATATTTGGAGTTACTGGAATTCAATAATTGTTGCTAGAAATTTGAATTGTGAGTGCTGAAATTATTTAGATTAAAATTGGTTTAAGAAATTGAGACAAAACTTAAATTACAAGAACAACAACTAATAACTTTTATATATTTTTGTTCAATTTGATTCTTGTTTTGTTTGAATCTTTTTTGCTAATTTTATCCTTAAATTATTGGTTTATTATTATTCTGGTCAGCCTGTTATTTATTCCAAAAATTTGCTTGTTCGACTTTGTTTTTGCGTAGAAAACTCGAGACTAGTTTTTTGTTAATTCACTCGGCATTTGTTCGTTTTAGTTGCTGTTTTATTGATAAGTTAAATTAGGACATACTTGTGATTTACCTGCTATTTTAAGTGTGTTTTAATATAACTTTGAGCTAATTCTTGTGAGTGGAAAGGCAATAAAGTGTGAGTTAAAAGAGGGTCAAAAGCCGAAACTAGTGTGCAAACACGAGTGTCGAGACCTTATTTAAGTGAAACACGTGAGGGAGTGATTTGGTGAGTCATTATTGTATTTTTGTGTTATTTTTGCTAACATGGTAGATTCAAGGATGAGAAGAGTAGGAGGAGATGGTTCAATTAGAATTAATGAAGAGGAATCCATAGGGTTCAAATTGGAAGTGAACCTTCAAATATGATGGCAATCTTGGAACAATTACAGTGGATGAATACTCAATTTGATCACCTAGATCAAATGATGGACAGAATAGAAACATCACAAGGTGAGCCGAATCTAAGGCAAGAATTTCATAGAGGTCAAGGTCGAGGTCGAGGAGGCCGAGGGCGACCTAGAGAGGAATTCGGGGATGGTAACTTTGGAGACAGCCTAGAGGAGGAGTTTGATGATATTTTTGCCAACCCATGGGAGACCAGCAAAGGAAAAGGATCATGATCTTGGAAATACCAAGGTAAATATACCACATTTCATGGAAAAGAGTGATCCGGAGGCTTACCTAGAGTGGGAGGAACAAATGGAGATGATTTTTGATTGCCACAGTTATTCGGAGGCTAGGAAAGTTAAATTGGCAGCTTTGGAATTTGGACATTATGCACTCCAATGGTGGACAAATGAACAAAGTATCAGAAGAATAGTAGGTGATGAATTGATTACTACTTGGCGACAAATAAAAGGAGCTATGAGGAAGCGATTTGTATCGATTCACTATCATAAGTTGCTACATCAAAGACTCCAATCTTTATCTCAAGAAAATAAAACCGTGAAGGATTATTACAAGGAGATGGAGATGCTAATGATGAGATTAAGCATAAATGAATATAGAGAAGCAACCATAGCTGAGTTTCTAGGTGGGTTGAATCGAGAGATAGCCAATCAAGTGAAATTACAACAATATGTGCAATTGGAACAGCCAATCAAGTGGAATTACAACAATATGTGGAATTGGAAAAGATGTTGCATGTGGATACCAAACTTGAGAATCAATTTAAGAGGAGGGGTACAAGTACATAGTTTGGAGGAGTTTCAAATAGTAGGAAGACAAATCCAAGTGTTTGGAGAAGCAATCCCACCTATGGCAACAAGCGAAAGTCAAAAATTGGAGAAGAAAGCATCAATCAGCCAAGGAGAGTGACCAAAGCCGAATCTGCCCAAGCACCAAGGAATGAAGATAAATCTGATCCTAAACCTTTTATAACTGGTGACATTATGTGTTTTAAATGCCAGGGACGAGAACACATTGCCAATCAATGCCTGAATAGGAGCATCGTGGTGCTAAAAGGTAATCAAAACTTGGAATTCGAGAGTGAAGAAAGTGAGGCTAAAACCAAAAAAGAAGAGGAGGAAATTGAAGACAAAGCCGAGACTTTAAATGCTTCAAATGCCAAATTAAGCTTGGTGACTAGGAGAGTCTTGATCATGTACAAAGATGAGGATCAACTACAAAGAGAGAACATCTTCCATACTCGATGTGAAATTCAAGGTCAAATTTGTAGTATAATAATTGATAGCGGAGGTTGTGCAAATGGAATTAATAATATTGTGGTTGAGAAATTAAGCTTAGCAACATTTAAACATCCCGAACCACATAGATTACAATGGTTTAATGCTAGTGGTGAGATGAAAGTGAATAAACAAGCCAAGATAAAATTCAGCATTGATAAATATATGGATGTTGTTATATGTGATGTTGTGCCTATGCATGCCGAAAATATTTTATTAGGTAGACCATAGAAATTTGATAAAGATACTATACATTATGGTCAAGAGAATGCTATTGTTTTTAGATTTAAAGTAAAAAGGTCAAGCTGAAACCATTGACTTCCAAGGAGGTGTTTAGAGACCAACTAAAAAATATAATAAATGAGGGAGCCCGAAAAGCTCAAGGAAAAAGCTAGTATGGCACCCACGGTTTCACCATCCATTCAAGAAGGTAGGTCCGAATTTGCTGTCTAAGGTAAGCATTCTAAAACCCAAATTGAGTGGAAAAACCAAGATAAACCCGAGCGTGAGTGTGAAAGGAGAGACAAAGCCAAGAGTGAAAGTAAGATTGAAAAACCCGAGGGTGGGATAAAAGAAATGCAATCCGTGAGTGGGAAAGAAAAAGAAATAAAAGAGAGGAAAAATAAAAAAATTTATCTTAACTTTGGTGATGTTAATAAAGCAATTTTGAACAGGAAACCATTGCTGGTTATGATTTACAAAGATGTGAATTTAAATGATCAAGCGAATGGAAGTGTCTTTGAGAAAATCCCTATGGAAAGAGGACTCTAACAGGGAGACCCTTTGTCTCATTTTCTAGTCATCCTTGTTACTGAATTGCTGTCCAGGTTACTGCACTCTTGGGAAAATGAAGGCAAGTTCAACGGAGGTCGGTTATCCCCCTCACTTATGCACTTACTTTTCGTTGATGACATATTAATTTTCTATCGAGCTAACTTAGAGGAGGTTAGAAACGTTCTCAAATGCGTTTGAACTTACTGCAAATGGACAGGACAGGCCATGAACGTTGAGAACTCATGCTATTTTTTCTCGCGAAATGTAATTGGCAAGTCCAAAGCTGTGATCAAAAGCGTCCTTGGAATGAAAAAGCTTAATAAAGATTCTAAGTACCTCGGATTCCCTCTCTTCTTGAAAAGGAATAAGGTGTGTATGTTTGAAGAGCTGAAAAGAAAATTAGAGACTAGAATTTAAGGGTGGAAAACTAAGTTGTTGTCCCAAGCAGGTAGGGCTACCCTCGTCAAGCACGTAGCAACGTCGATTCTTGTATACACTATGTCAACCTTTCTCCTACCAAAATATGGTGTGATAATTTTGAAAAATTAGCAGGATCCCTCTTCTGGAATAATGAACATAAGGTAACTAGAAGCTTCACGGCGATTGCTTGGAGGAAAGTTTGTTCTCCTAAACAATGTGGAGGTCTTGGCGTCAAAAAGATTTGGAGTTTCAGCTAGGCTTTAATAGCTAAGCTTGAGTGGAGTATGGCCACCGAACAAGACAAACTTTGGGTGAAAGCCCTCAAGGTCAAATATTTCCCAAACACCTCTTTCCTGAAATGTAACAAGCAGAAAGGCTGCTCGTGGCTTTGGTCTGGGGTCTTGCGCATTAAATCCCTTTTAGCTAAAGGTTTTTGCTATTAAGTTGGCATGGGAGATATTGTAAATTTTTGGGAAGATCCATGGATTCCAAACTCCCTGGGGTTCCTACCTAAACTTACTCACCCTTTTGCTTTGAACACCGTAGGAATGGTCAACTCTCCTACGCTGAGTAAGGATTGCTGGTATGAAGCCTATCTGGATTCCCTTTTTGATCCAGTATCGGTGGAGAATATTAAAAGAATCTTCTGGGCTAAAGATGAAAAGAAGGATAAGATAGTGTGGTTGGGATCCAATACAGAAGCTTTCACTGTTAAGTCAACTTATAGCCTTGAAGAGAGGTTTAGTGAAAACAACCGCGAGTGGTGGAACACTGTCTAGAGAAGCAAACTGCATGAGAGGTCTAAATTATTCCTTCAGAAACTCTCTAATGAAGGGCTCCCAGTGAAGGACAACCGGTTTCTAGAGGAATCAATGTGGATAACCAAGAATGCATTCGTGGTTGTAACAACAGCGAAAATGAAGTTCATGTTTTCTTCCAATGTGAACTAGCGAAGAAATTTTGGTTTGCAAATCCTTGGAGTATTAGATGAGAGAGAACAACCTGCAATAATTTGGAATGAGAACAACCTACAATAATTTGGAATCTTTCCTAAATTGTATTATGGAGCCGCAAGGAGTTCTTCCAGTGCATTCCGATGACAAAGAAGACTTTTTCATGTTTAGCTGCATCCTTTTGGAACATATTTGGTGGATTCGAAATCGTGTCATGCATGGGAAAGACATTGAAAGCCAGGAATTTTCCATGCAGAAAATCACCATCAGGTTTAACGAAATTAAAGACTCCATCTCGCATGATCTTACGGGCCATCCAACCGTTTCATCCATTAATAGTAGACAAGGTTGGAGTAGACTGACAGTAGGAACATTCAAAATCAACACCGATGCTGCTTTAAGCAAACGAGGAAGCTGTCTGGCCATGGTTGTGAAAAATGCTGCAGGAAACATTCTCCTCATCCGATACTTCAAATGTGTGATTGATATTCCAGAAGTGGCGGAGATGGAAGCTATTCTGACGGCTTTACAAGTGGCTTATAGTTACGTATGGAGTAATATTTGCTTAGAATCTAAAGCTTCGCTGTCATTGATTCCTTAGCAACCAAGAATAGAAAGGCTTTTCATTGGCAAGCTGAGCACCTTGCGAATCTTATATTTCATTTGACTCCTTTGCATGCTAATGTGTCTTTTGTCTGGACTACGAGAGAGAACAATAGGTGTGCTCACCTAGTTCGGCAGTGGGCTAAGAAATTTAGTTTTTTTGGAGAGGTGGATTTATATTCCCTACCTCCTTATTTTGTAAATCTGTTGATTCAGGAAAACGATCACGGTGTAGCTACCTGAATCGGGGTTTGTTTGTTGATGACCTTTTCTTTTGGTTTCTCAATTAATCCCAGTTTAAGTAAGAAATAAGTGATTATGTATCAAAATTAAATTTAGGTGATAAAGTGAAAACAAGCCAAAATTCAAGTCCATATACTAGAATTTACCTAAAAGTTCAGTGGGGCCGTTTGAGGATTTTCATAGTTCCAAAAGCAAAATGTAAAAAGTAGAACCATTCAAGGGTAAAATTTAATTACACAAAATTAAATATTATTTTCTTGGCAAAGTGCGGAGATTAGCCTTTTATCATTCAACACTTTCATGTACATGAATCAGATGCCTCAATTATTTTATCATGGACCTAAAATTTATTAATAATCCCAACCTCACATGCTATCTTCAATCCAAATAAAAAGAAACAAATTTATATTTTTAATTTTTAAATTGCATGAATAATTAATATTTAAAATTATATTTAATAATTATCGAATTCTAATTAAGTTTATATTTCTGAATAAAATTTTTATCTATCATTGACGTTATACTTTATGATTTTTTAAATGTGATTCAAGATACAAAATAAAAAATATCTGATTTTAAAAATATTAAGTTGTCTTGATATAGGTCCAACAATATATGTATATATAGACATATAAATAATATAATATATATATTATCCATTTGACATGATGATTTTAAAACCATGTCTTCTTATATTGGTTCTTTGATCATATTAATATGTAGGATTGAAAATTAATTTAGTGGTCAACTATTAGTTTAGTGATAAACTAAAATGATAGATTGGAAAATTGAACTTTATTAGAACATATTAAATAATAAATATGTTTTTACATCTCAACAAAACAATTCAAAGATTGTAAAAAAAAAAAATCCTAATAGAAAAACTATCAAATCAATTTAATATGAATCTAATCATATATATATATATAATTTTACTACAGAGAAAACTTATATACTGTATGGTGTGAGCATCCAATCATAAATTACTTTTCTTTTTTTTTCTTTTTTTTACTTTTATGTAATTTTCAAATGTTATTCATGTGTAAACATCATGGTCGACTGCTCACATGATGAAGTGGACAGGTTTTCACAGTATTAAAATAATATATTTAGACATGGGTGTGTGTCCAATTTTATTATAAAGAAGATGCGTCCACTTCATAATGTGAGTACCTAGCTGTGGAATTTTTTTTGTCTTTTATGTAAATATCATGTTATTTAAGCATATATACCAAAATTTATAAATATTATAACAAATAATGATTATAGTTAGGTGCTTATATTATGAAGTGGATGGGTCTTTTCTTTAGTAAACATATATATATATATATATTCAGTCCGTCTATGGTGCGGACAGTCCTCATGCGGACCACAGTATTGGTGACGGTTTTTCATAGTATTGGTGATGATTTTCTAAAAAACCGTCGTTAATATTATGAAAAACCATCACTAATACTGTGATTTTCATGCGGACCATCCTCATCATAGAAGTTCTCTAGATATATTTATTAAAAAAATGTACGGTGGACCGTCGGTACCACAACTTCAAGATTGATGAGATTTCTCATACGATAACATCGGACTCGGACTCCGTATTTATATATATATATATATTTATGGACATGAAATAGTTTTTGTTTAATACCCATAATAACTCTCAAACTGCTAATTAGCACGTACATTAGCCAAAGGATAGAATGGGCATACAACAAAATGTGACGAATGACAAAGACCTTCGAAAAATGGTTGTACTGACGACACCTCATGAGAACGTGTAAAATAGCTGGGCTGGTTATTGTCAACAAGCCAAAAAAAAACAAGCATTTTTTGCCCCAAAAAACATGCATTTATAAGTTTATAAAGAGACACGAAATTGGACCACGAGGAGACGTGTAAGTTTCAGCAAAAAGGGGAGATGTATAAGGACCACGACAATGATCATCCTGATAATTTTCAAATTTTTGATTTGAAGTGTTTTTGATAAAATCTCTTTTCGCTAATTAATTAAAAGGAAAAGATAAAAGTTAAAGGGTAATTACGTTTTTAACTTTTAAACTATATAACATCTTACATCTCCTATATCCAATATCGTAAAGACGCCCACATAAGGGTGCTTTCTGAATTATTATTATTATTATTAGATCCAATTATGAATTTGAGCAAATAAATTTGATAAAAAAATTAGCAAATTAATTTCATAAAATTAATCATATACAATTTATGTAATTCTGTTTATAATTTTATTTTTCGTTATTGATTTTAATATTTTATAATATGCATTACTAAAAATTATCGAGTTACAAGGAAAAATTACAAAATTAAACTAAACTGACAAAAACTTTATAGTTAAAGGGGGCCATGTGAGGGGTTTTATAATTCGGAGAGAGAAATGTAAAAAGTAGAATAACCGGTGCTCTAATACAATTAAAGAAATCACACAGAGGAATTAATGTGCAACCATATTTTTAACATTTAAACTATACAACTTTTTGCACTTTGTGCCTTATACTTTAAAGTTGCTTATTTCACATTTCTTCCTAAACTATTATTAATATTTTATTTTTATCAATTAAGTCCAATCATGAATTGTGAAAGAAAAATTTGATAAAAAAACAATTTTTATAGCAAATGAATTTAAAATATACACAATATAAATTTGTTTAGAAAGTTTATTTTTTTATTTTATTTTTTTATTAATTTTACTATATGCATGACTAATTTTATTAAGTTATAAGGAAAAGTTACATAACTGTACTAAACTAACAAAAAGATAAATAGTTTAAGATGGCCATGTGAGGGATTTTAAAAGATAGAATAACTCAGAGGTAAAATACAGTTTAGTTTCTTTTGGTCTAATTATGTAAAATTTTCTTTTTAACTTAATAAATATATCTATATCAATTTATATGCAATGATTATCTAGTTAGAATATTCTGATTTTTATAAAGATATAATATAAATCAACTCAGTCAAATTAAAATAAAAATAATCGATTTATATTGATTAAAACTTTATCATAATTTTATAAAATCAGTATATTTTGACTAACTCAGAACAATATATATATATATATATATATATATATATATATATATATATATATAATATAAAAATGACTTACTCTATAGTGTGTACACCCAATTATGAAATACTTTTTTTTTTTTTTGCTTTTACCTAATTTTCGAGTGCTATTCAAGTGTATATACATAAATTTTTGAGTATATACTAAAATTTATGAAAATCACATAAAAGAAAAAAAAAATTTCATGATTGGATGGTCACTCTATGAAGTGGGTAGATTCTCTTTTTACCAAAATCAGATTATCAATAATGATTAAATAGGTTACTTAGTTTATTTTTATCATTAATTACTTAGAGATAAAATCAATAAATCATATATAATAATAGTAATTTAAATTTTTTATTTATTTATGTATTTTGGTACCAAAAACCTAATAAATAAAAATGAACCTATAATGAAACTCAATTAAATTCTTTTTTGGTGTTTATGTAACATTGAATTTTTAAAAAAAATTAAAAATTTTATACATTTTCTTACTTAATCTCATTTAATTTTATGCTATATAAATTTTTTACTTCATAAAATAAACTAAGTAGTGCAGAATATCAAAACTCTACATATTAGAATAGAGAAGACATGTTCGCTCTACAGTATGAGTGCCCTATATAATTTTTGTTATTTTTAATGTAATTTTCAAGTGTTATTCAGACATGTATATCCAAATTTACAAATATACATAAAAATTTATGGAAGTTACATAGAAGAAAAAAAATCCATACATACTTTACAAGGAAAAAAATAAAATTATGTTATTATTTCCACTCTTGTTTTGGATGATTGGATTTGTTCTGTCGTATACATTACACGATACAACGATTCGCTTTAGTAGCACTCGCATACAGTGAAATGTTAAAATATCCAAACTTGTAAAAGAAAGCATCTTCCAAGTGAAAACAAAAAGGCAATAATTCCAAATCCAAGCAAGTATCTTTATGAAATGACCTTTCAATTAGAAGAAAGCGAAGGAAAAGAATGCAAAATGAAAGCATCTTCCACGTGAAAATAAAATGGCAATAATTATGTATCCAAGCATCTTTTTGGATAGACCACTCAATTAGAAGAATCGATCTGGGTGTTTATGAGAATAGGTTATAGGTCCCCTACCACACCTTGGACCACACCTTCTCTTGCTACACCTTCATGCTGAAAAAACTCACAAAGTTGAATCACAAAACGTCAAAATTAATGTTGGCATCACGAAGCATTAAAATAAAAGCTTAATGTTTCAAAGCTTAACATGTCGGAATCACAAACCATGGGACTTACCTAGCAAGCTCATGAAGCTGTCTGAATATGAAGTCTGCTGGAAAACTAGTCCAGTTGAGGGAAGCATTTTCATATTGAGATAATACATTCTGTGTGCTACTACTTGCAACTATAGAACATCAATGCTCTTAATTTGCCCTTGGAAATGTGAAGCAAAAAGTGTTAGAGTGTGCACTGCACGAGCATTTTGACGACATGATTTAACACGATGATATATACAATGTTAGCATTTTTTGGGTATAGCAATACCGTTCACAAAGGTCAAAGGGATTTTGGGTATAGCAGAACTACTCACAAATGTCAAATGGTAAAGATGCCAAGTATAAAAGTGGGGAGATACTGTAAAAATGATAAAAGGTTAGTGGTGAAAAACCCGTTTTGATTATATATATATATATATATATTGCACATACATAAATAATATAATAAAAGAATTATAAAAAACAATAATTATAATTATCAGATCTATTAAATTATTTTTTATAATCTAATAACTATTTATGATTATTTTTTCTTTCTATCGTTTCTCTCAATAAAACTTTTATAGAATCATTTGCTTAATATATTTATATATTCTATTTTTTTAATTTTTTTTTTTAGTTTTCATTTTTTTCATCTCTTATTTTTTCACATTATAATTCATTAATACACTTAAAATATTTATCTACAAACTTTTAGCAATATATTAATTCTAATTTAACTGGAATTATGAATATTTAATACAATTAGCTCATAACAGAAAATGATGCAATTAAAACAAAAACAGAAATACTTATTTATGTAGATAGTGTGAAGAGTAGGGATTCAAGACCGTCACTAACACCAAAGAGTATTTTGAATTCTAAAGAGGTTAATTTCCATTAAAGACGAGCTCACAAGCTTCGTCATAACCAAATTAAAAGAAAGAAACTAATCTGCCCAAGGAAAAAAGACGGTTTTCCTTTAATAGCAAAATAAAATGTAAAGGGAGACGTTTTAACTAACAGTCTCAAAACTAAACTAAAATGATTCAACAACGACAAAACAATAACAACAAAGAACTTAAGCAAACAAATAAAATGAAATAGTGTGTAGCATAACGACTTTCAATTCAAATAAGAGCTTTGTCCCCAGATCATTTTCACTCATTTTTCATCTGCACAATTTCTTCCCCACCAGAAAACAACTCGCCTCTAAGTGTCTCAAGGAGAAGAGAGGCATCGTCTGAAGGGTAATACGGAGAAACATTAACAACATTGAATGCCAGAGAAATCTTCAAATCAGTTGGAAGATCTACAATATATACATTGTCAACCAAGTTTTTGTGAAACAGTTTCCTGAACAATTATTCTTATTCTTATTATTATTGTCAATTAAGTCCAATTTATGAATTGTGGTAGATAAATTTGATAAAACAAACAACTGTAGTAAATAAATTTCATGAAATTAAACTTACACGATTTATATAGCTCTATTTAGCAACCACTATTTTAATTCTTGTTATTAATTTTACTACTGGATAATATGCATGACAAATAATTTACAAGTTACAAGGAAAAATTACATAATTAAGCTAAACTATCAAAACTTTATAGCTCAAGTGGCCCATGTGAGGGGTCTTATAGTTTGGAGGGCAAAGTATAAAAGAAAGAATAACCGATGCTCTTGTACAATTAAAAGAATCCTATATCGGAATTTATGTATAACTATATTTAACCTTTTTAACCAAACAACTTTTTTACACTTAAAGTTGCTCACATTACATTTCTTCTTGAACTATTATTATTATCTATTTTGTCAATTAGGTCGAATAACGAATTGTGATAAAAAAATTTGATAAAAGTTTTTTTTTTTTTTTTTTTAGTAAATGAATTTGATGAAGTGGTGGAAGCCGAGATGGACTCGGGTAGCTGTTTTGTGCCTTTATGGACTCCGGATAGAAAGGAACGGATTCAACACTTCATGAACTTGATTGATATCACCAAGAGGCCATGGAATCATGTCAAGGCAAAAGCAAAGCTTGACAAAAGAGGCTTGTGCACATAAACCTTCCATTTGGCCAAAAATGCTTACTTTAGGTGCTGACTTTGACTTTTATTCTTGTTCAAGCAAATTTAACTTATTCCAATCAAGGACAACGTGTGGGAACTCATATTAATCCGGAAGCTAATTTTGAGCCTAAAGTAGTCATTGATTGGTCAAAGACAGCTTAGTTTGAAATATAGTCAACTAGTTTCCTAATTTGTAATTTGACTTTTGTTTTAGGAAATTAGTCTTTTATTTGGTTTTTATTTATTTATTTGCTGGACAATTTAACTTAGAAAAGTTATTATTTTATTATTTTGATTGTAAATTAATTAATTCCTAGTTTAAAATAAAAGAATTAATTAATCAAAATTAGTTTAGGAAAGAAGGATGAATTTCGACCACATTAGGGTTTTTCTGTGCTTGACCAGCTTTACCTAGTGTTTTAGGATTTTCTTTTGTTTATTCGCAGCCTATTTAAAAGTTTATTTTTTCAATGATAAAGTAGCTTTGATATTATATAGAAAATTATTTGTGAGAAAGAATTTTCTTTGTTCTCTTTGAACACCTAAAATACCATTAGAGAGTGAGTGTCTTAATTTGACTTATCAATAGGACATCCATCATCTATTGTAACGTCTACATCTTATACCAAGGTTTCTTATCATAATTTGATTAGGGGTTGAGGTTTCCATTAGAATTTGAACTTAATTGTGATCCAGGCTAATATAATAAGTGTTTAAGTGCAAGTCTACCTAGGTTCATATCATTTGGTATCAAAGCCTAGTTTTTAGTTCTTGTTCGATTTATCTTATTTGCTTTATTTTGCTTTACTTATTCTATCATTTTGACATTAGGTTAAGGTTGCATCTATCCTACACGTTCTGCATGAAAAAAAAAAAATTCCCAGTCAAATTAGGTTTTCTTCTTTTACCGTATTTTTGCTTCCTAGTTTGTTGTTTGTTTTTATCTTTGTTCTTCATAATTTAGTTTATTATTGATTTTTCTTTGCTGTTTTGATCTTAATTATTTGCACTCATATATTAAAAAAAAAAGCCAAAGAGAGAGAGAGAGATTTTGAAAGCATATTGCGTAAAACCTAAAAATTGTGCAATTTGTCTTTGTTTGAAGTGAGTCTCGGGTCTGTTGAATCTTTGGGTTGGAACTGCAGTTTTTGTGTTGTTTGGTGCTGTTAGAAATTATGTTAGCATCAATCTTTTATGATTAAAAAAAAAAAAAAAAGCCAAAAGCAGAATAAAAAAAATTTGTCAAAGGCCAATTTTTGTTGAAGTTTGGAATTTAAATTTGTTTGAGTTGAAATAATTGAATTAGTGATATTTGGAGTTGTTGGAATTATGTATTGTTGTTGGTTATTTGAAATTTTCAGTGCTAAAATTGTTGGGATTAAAATTTACTAAAAGACTTGATACAAAGAGTTAAATTACAAAAACAACACCATCAATTATTCCATATTTGTTCAAATTGTTTCTTGTTCATTGTCTGAATCTCTTTTCTAAATTTTATCCTTGAATTATTGGCTTCTTAATATTTTGGACCATTATTCATTAATTCCAAAATTACATTATCAATTTACCTTGGTTTTTCTTAGAAAGGCCAAGACTAGGTTTTATCAATCCGCTCGGTATTTGCTTATTTTTGCATGCTATTTTATTGATAAGTTTAAATTAAGGTACACTTGTGATCTAGTTGTTGTTTTATGTGTGTTTTAATTAGAACTTTAAGGTAATTCTATGAGTGAAAAAAGACAAGAGCGTGTGAGCTTAAAAGAGGGTTAAAAGCCGAAACTAGTGTGCAAACACGAGTGTCGAGACCTTGTTTTGAGTAGAACACGTGAGATAGTGATTTCGGTGAGAATTTTTGTATTATTTTTGCTAATATGATAGATTTAAGGATGAGAAGAGTAGATAGTAACGTCGTAGTTGAGAAATTAGGCTTAACAACCATTAAACATCCCAAATCATATAGATTACAATGGCTTAATGATAGTGGTGAGATGAAAGTAAATAAACAAGCCAAAGTAAAATTCAGCATTGATAAATATGTGGATGTTGTATTATGTGATGTTGTTCCTGTATGTTGGTCATATTTTGTTAGGGAGGCCATGGCAATTTGATAAGGATGCTATACACTATGGAATAGAGAATTCCATTTTTTTTTTTTTAATTTAAAGGAAAAAAGGTTAAGTTGGAGCCGTTAACTCTAAAGGAGGTGTTTAAGACCAACTTCAAATGCAACAAAGGAGGGAGGCCAAAAAGCTTAAAGAAAAGGTTAATATAGCACCCATGGCTTCACCACTTATCCAAGAGGGCAAGGCCGAACATCCACATTCGGGTAAGAATTTTAAACTCAATGATGAGGGGAAAAACCATGACAAAACTGAGAGAGATTTGTGAGAGAAAAAACCGAGAGTGAGGGTAAAAAAATGGAGGCCAAAATTGGGAAAGAAAAAGAAAGAAAGAGAAGAAAAAGAAATTTTTTTTTACCTTAGTTCAGGTGAGCTTAAAAAAGCATTTTTGAATGATAAACCCTTGCTGGTCATGACATATAAAGATGTTTATTTAAATGATCAAGCTAATCCCAAAGAACTTGAATTGCCAAGTTCTATCTCTTTTCTTTCGCAAGAATTTAATGATACCTTCCTGGATGAAATTCTTAGTGATTTACCACCTAGTTGAGGGATTGAACATCAAATTGATTTTATGCCAGGAGCTGTGATTCCTAGTAGGCCTGCATATAAGAGTAATCCCAAAGAGACAAAAGAGCTACAAAGGTAGGTAAGTGAATTACTTGACAAAGGTTATACTAGTGGGAGTATGAGAGCATGTGCTGTACTTGTTTCAGTAGTTTCTAAGAAAGATGGATCATAGTACATGTGTGTTGATTGTAGAGCCATGAATAATATAACCATTAAATATAGGCATCCAATTCTTAGGTTAGATGATATGTTAGATGAATTACATGGTGCATGCATGTTTACTAAAATTGATCTTAGGAGTGGGTATCATCAAATTAGAATGAAAGAGGGTGATGAATGGAAAACCGCATTTAAAACTAAATATGGATTGTATGAGTGGTTAGTAATGACTTTTGGTTTAACTAATTCACCTAGCACTTTCATGAGATTAATGAAGCATGTTATGCATCCATTCATTGGAAAATTTGTGATTGTTTACTTTGATGATATTCTTGTATACAATAGAAACTTAGATGAGCATGTAGGACATCTTAGGTAAATTTTAAGAGTACTAAGGGAAGAGAGATTATTTGCTAACCTTAAAAAGTGTGATTTTTGCAAAGATGAACTTGTTTTCATAGGATTTGTTCTAGGTGGTGTAGGAATTAAAGTTGACTAATCCAAGGTTCAAGCAATCCAAGATTGGCCGAAACCTACATTTATTACCCAAGTGAGGAGCTTTCATGGTTTGGCTAGTTTCTATTGAAGAGTCAAGGATTTTAGCACCATCGTAGCACCATTGACCTAAATTGTAAAGAAAAATATTGGGTTCAAATGGGGAGAAGCATAAGAAAAGTCTTTCAATTTGTTGAAAGAAAAATTATCTAATGCTTCTTTATTAGTATTGTCGAATTTTGATAAAGTTTTTGAAATTGATTGTGATACTTCGGGTGTAGGTATTGGAGATGTCTTAATGCAAGAAGGAAGACCTCTAGCATATTTTAGTGAGAAGCTAAATGGATCGGCATTGAAGTACCCAACATATGATAAAGAGATGTATGTGTTGGTGAGGGCTTTGGAGACATGGCAACATTACTTGATGCCAAAAGAATTTATGATTCATAGGGATCATGAATCATTGAAGTATATCAAAGGCCAATGGAAGCTCAACTGATGGCATGCTAAGTGGATTAAGTTCATTCAGACTTTTCCTTATGTCATCTGCTATAAGAAAGGTAAGGAAAATGTGATCGCCCGATGCATTATCCCGAAAGTACGTACTATTTTCTACTTTAGATGCTAGATTGCTTGGATTTAAACAATTGAAAGAACTTTGTGAGCATGATAGTGACTTTGGAAAAATATTTAGAAACTGCACAAAACACGGTTTTAATAAATTTTATATCTCTGAAGGATATTTGTTTAGGAAAAATAAACTTTGTGTCCAATTGTAGCATTAGGGAATTGTGAGCGAGAGAAGGTTATGGGGGGGTCTAATGGGACATTTTGGTGTTTCAAAAACTTTATGTTTATTGCAAGAACATTTTTATTGGCCTAACATGAGGAGAAATGTATAAAGGACATGTGAAAAATGCATAAAATGCCGAAAGTCTAAGTCTAAGTTGAAACTGCACGGGCTTGACATGCCTTTGCTGATTCCCTCATTCCCATGGATTGATTTGTCTATATATTTTATTCTTGATTTGCCTAAGTCTAGGAATGGAAAAGATTCAATTTTTATGGTTGTTGATATATTTTCTAATATAGCACATTTTATTCCATATAATAAAACTGATGATGCATCTAATGTAGCCAATCTTTTCTTTAGGGAAATAGTAAGACTTCATGGAATGCATAGAACAGTTGTTTCGGATAAGGATATTAAGCTCTTAAGTTATTTTTCAAAAACTTTGTGGGTTAAGTTAGGAACTAAAATTTTATTTTTAACTACTTATCATCCATAAACTGATAGACACACTGAAGTAGTTAATAGAACTTTGTCTGCATTGTTAAGAGCATTAATTAGTAGAAATTTAGGAACATGGGAAAATTGTTTGTTTCATGTTGAGTTTGTTTATAATAAATCTTTGTACTCAGCTATTAAATATACTCCATTTGAAATTATTTATGGTTTTAATCCTTTGACTCCTTTAGATTTAACATCTTTACCTTTAAGTGAACGTGCTAATCTAGATGGAAAATAAAAAGCTGATTTTGTGAAGCAGATTCATGAAAAGACAAAGAAAAATATTGAGAGGAGGATGGAACAATATGTAAAGCAAGCTAATCAAGGCTGAATTAAAGTTGTTTTTTAACCTAGAGGTTGGGTTTGGTTGCATTTAAGAAATGAGAGGTTTCCCGAACAAAGAAAGTCAAAGCTTATGCTGCGAGGGTATGGACCTTTTCAAATTGTGGAGAGGATTAATAAGAATGCTTATGTGCTTGACCTACCGGGTGAGTATAATGTTAGTGCTACATTTAATGTTGCTAACTTATCTCCTTTTGCTGCAGGTGATGATTTTGATTTGAAGGCAAATCCTTTTCAAGAGGAGAGGAATGATGAGAATCCACTGTACAACCGATAACCTGTTGGGGTGCGGATCCTGTACAACCGAAGATCGGGCCAATTACTAGGGCACAAGTCAAGAGATTTAAGGACAACCTGGCTGGTTTCATACAAGGATTTATTAATTCTCAAAAGGGCATGTCAATACCCAAAGATTCAAAGCCTATTTTATGCATCCTAATGGTGGAAACCAAGATGGACCCAGATAGCTATTTTGGTGCCTTTATGGAGTCCGGGTAGCAAGGAACGGATTCAACACTTCATGAAATCAATTGATATCACCAAGAGGCAATGGAATCATGTTAAGACAAAAGCAAAAGTTGACAAAAGAGGCTTGTGCGCATAAACCTTCCATTTGGCCAAAAATGCTTACTTTAGGTGTTGACTTTGACTTTTCTTTTTATTCAAGCAAGCTTGACTTATTCTAATCAAAGGCAACGTGTGGGAACTCATATTAATCCTATTTGGCATCCTATGTGGCATATGGGAGCTAATTTAGAGCCTAAAGTAGTCATTGATTGGTTAAAAACAGCTTAGTTTGAAAGATAGTCAACTAGTTTCCTAATTTGTAATTTGACTTTCGTTTTAGAAAATTAATCTTTTATTTTATTTTTATTTATTTATTTGCTGGAAAAATTAACTTAGGAAAGTTATTATTTTATTATTTCCATTGTAAATTACTTAATTCCTAGTTCAAAATAAAAGAATTAATTAATCAAAATTAGTTTAGGAAAGAAGGAAGAATTTCGACCACATTAAGGTTTTTCTATGCTTGGCCGGTTTTACCTAGTGTTTTAGGGTTTTATTTTGTTCGTTCACAGCCTACATAAAGACTTATTTTTCCAATGAGAAACTAGCTTTGCTATTATATAGAAAATTATTTGTGAGAAATAATTCTCTTTGTTCTCTTTGAACACCTAAAACACCATTAGAGAGTGAGTGTTTTAGTTTAACTTATCAATAGGATATCCATCACCTATTGTGGCGTCTACATCTTATAACAAGGTTTCTAGTGACAAGTTAATTAGGAGTTGAGATTTTCATTAGAACTTGAACTTAATCATGATCCGAGCTAATACAATACGGGTTTAGACGCAAGTCAATCTACGTTCGTATCGGGACCTAACAACTAAAAGTTATGCAGTAAAAAGCTTTTATAGTTAGTAGCAATCAGTTGTAAATTCAAATGAGATCAAAAGGAAGAAAGAACATTTTCAAAAGCAACAAAAGTTTCTACAATACATAAAATGTCAGGCTTATGAACATGATAAAATCCCTCAAGAACTCTTTTGGTGTCCACGTCTCCCAAGCCATGACAATTCCAAAAAATGAACTTCATTAAAAAGTCTTCAGTGAAGCTCAAGCAAAAAGCTTGACGATACTAGGTTCATGTTGAGCATTTATCCGTCAATCCAATTCCACCTTTGGCAACTGACCACGTCACCAAGTATGGGTTCGAAGTAAATGATTGGGATTCACAGCCTTAGTAATATCCGAATTCAATGTGACCATCTCTAAGTTAGCGAAGGCTGAAGTTGGAACCAATGCATTAGAAGAGAAAACTATTGGATTCAAAAGACCAGTACGAGCCTTTACTTGTAAAGGAAGAATGGAGTTGTCATCCTTCCAAGAAGCTCCTATAGCAAAATCCAAAGTTAGCTTCTGCATAGAAACCACTTTTTTCACCAGTCATATCCTTATCTAGAATCTCTTCATAAACTAAAGGAGTATGTTCTCTGTAGGCATGACCAAAAGATTTGAGAGGCCCTCTACCTCAAGAGGAAACTAAATCTAAGTTTTCATCATAACTATTGAAATTAGAAAATTTATACCTAAGATCTATAAGACCTTTATCTTTCTTTATAGGTTCATTCGCTACAATAAATTCAGCATTATTAAACACTTCACTAGGAAAAGGAAAAGCAAGCAGCTTAGAATTTGTATCCTTTGAAGAATATTTAGGAATATAAAATTGTTGAAGCTTCGCTTCTTTAGTGCCAATAGGAGCTTATGAAGGTTCTTCTTGCCCATGCTTTTTCTCCAACCTGCGCTCTACTAAAAGATGTGCTAAAATATCATTCCCCACACTGCTATAAGCAGAAAAAAAAAAAAATCGTCTCCATTGTTATCCAATAAGATACTATTAATTCTAAAGATCAACATCAATTAGTATACGAGAAAACCGTCTTAGCTCCCCATTTAGAGTTCAACGATCAATACACAGAGGAACTCCAACTCCACGAGCCATATCTGAAAGGATTTAAGGATACTAAAAAAGCCAATTAAGATTATAAAGACGCACCCACACTTGAGCATTCATGCTTTTTTGATAAGCTAGGTTAAAAGAAGCTAACCCAAGTTGAATTCTAATCATACTAGGCTTCAAAGAAAGTGAAGTTATGGACCACACATGCATTTGATCCTCTTTTGAGTGAAGAAAGACATGATAATAACCATGTCCCATCGCAATTAAGCTTTAGGAACTTAAATTTCAGATAGAAGAAAGCTTCTTTTTTAAATTTGCACTCATACAAAGGATATCACTAGGAGATAAAATCAAAAAAGCAATAGGAGAATAATTAGACAACTATAAACATAAGAGAATAATTAGACAACTATAAACATTTTTGCAAGGCGCTATGACACATAAATACAAAAGTAACATCTCCCTTTTTGGAAATCAAAGAAGACGGTGCAAGTATAAAAATTGAAGCCTGAGCAGCTACAAAGCCTTGTTACTACTAGAAACCATACGATTTCGAAGCTGCTTGCTTATTAGTTTTCAAGGTTGATGCATAATCTCTCTTCAACAAATTGAAAACATGAGACATACAAATCTCACTAGGAGCCAAGTTTTTCAAAACCTAAGCATGATCATCCTGATCTGCCATATCATACCTGAGAACCCTAGTAATTGACCTCATGGGTAAGGAATTCTTAACACTTTGAAGCTTCTCTACCATTGCTGTTGGAGAAAAGTAACAATCATTGGGTATTATTAGCAAAACCAAAAAAAAAAAAAAAAAGGAAGAAGATAACAACAACAACAACAACAACAACAACAACAACAATAATAAGAACAACAACAATACTAACAACAATAATAATAGTAATAGCAGCAGCAACAACAACAACAACAACAAAAAAAGCAACAATAACAATAATGATAATAATAACAATCAAAATAAATTACTACAATGATCAAGAAAAGGTGGACATCCCAACTAGGTTGGCACCCCCAACTTCACCAAGATCAAACTAACGAAAATAAATTAAAGAAAATAAAGTCAAAAGAGTTAAAATAACCATAACATTACAGTCGGCTTCATTAAAACCCTTTTGAGTAAAAATCCCAAGAGGGGAAAACCTCAAAAGTTAAAATATGGATCATACAAAATAAAAATAAAAAAAGACAAAAGCCAAATCAAAGCCATCCAAGCAAAGAAAATAAAACACTAAAAATAAGTCAAAACAAGGCCATCCAAGCAAAGAATATAAAACCTTAAGAAATCAACTTATAAGAATGACCCTTAAGTAAGTCATTATGATGAGCCTAAAGATGACAATTTGGTAAACAATGCATCTAAATAGGGGAAGGACCTTTTATAGCCATTTTGAAATGGATATTAGCAACCAAGTTTCTCTCTCAAAAAATATGAGAATAATAAAATCTAATTCGACCAATATAATGCAAACATTTTAGCCATTGAGATCGGACCGTCTAAGGAACCAAATGAGTCCAAGAGTGTAATAAACTAACAACACGTAAGGACTCACACTCAAGCCAAACCTTGTCCAAAGTAAAAGATTTAACCAGCCGAAGAGCATGAATTGCAGTCAATAATTTAGCTTCAAAAGCACAAATAGAACCTAAAGGGAGAGTTAAGCAACCACTGACCAAACCTTGACAGCCACAAACAACATCTCCACCACTAGCTAGACTTGGAGCCCAATTTGTAGCTCCATCCGTATTGAATTTATACCATCCATATTTAGGAAAACTTGAAGGAACATGAACAATGTTTTGAGAAGGATAAAGGCAAGGTTTGACACTCAATCAACGAGGAATGACTGAACCATGCATGGAGTTGCACATTGACCTCGATTGTAAAAAGTTGGCTTCAAAAATAGCTCGATTAATGACACTTATACCTTGATAAACAGTGATCATATTTCCATGAAAAAGCCATTGATTACGGACATGCCAAATAGTTGAAAAATAAGTAACAGAAATAGCAATTAAGAGATTGACCAATGAGAGCTATGCTTGATAGAACTAATATACCTAAAAAATCTTTGTGGGGAATTCTTTTTTCTAAGCGAGACACCAAACAAATAACCAACATAATTCTAGAGAGCTACAATGTAAGCACAACTCATGAATAGGTATGCAATAGTCTCACAATCACTGTGGCAAATATGACACGAGAGACCACAAATAAACCCTTTCGGTACAAAATATCATCAGTTGGAATCTTGTTAACAAATAATCTTTAACAAAAAAAAATTGAAAAGGATGAATGAAAGATCTTGAAAGATGAACCCAAGCAGTTGAACGGCCAGGATTGAGCAAATGCAAGTACATGTTCCGATAGGAAAGAGTTCTTAAAGCCAAAAGTCTATAGATTAGATGATCTGAAATATGCAAATTTATAACAACTTGAGAAATGAAATAAGAAAGCATTGAGAAAGCAATTTTAAAAGAATTTGTAAGATGCCACATACCATTCAAATCCAAGAAATTAGAAATACGAATGTCTAAATCCTAAAAATGAGAAGGAGCCCAAAGAAAAGTTGCAAGTAGCACACCAAGGCAATTGTCATGCAAGAAATTAACCTTGGAGTTATTACCAATCGTCCACATATAGTACGAAATGACGACACCTTGAAGCTTAGAAATTGTAGGCCAAATAGAAGAATGTATATAAAAACATTAAGAAAGCTTCTCTTTATACCTTGTTTTAAGAAAAGGATAAACAAAAGAATCATGTAACATAATTTCATAGCTAATAAAATCAAGCAAGCAATAAGAGAATATTTACACAATTATAAACATTCTTGCAAAGAGATATGATTCATAAATACAAAAATAACATCTCCTTTTTTAGAAATCAAGGCAGATGGTGGAAGTATAGAAAATGAAGCCTGAACAACTACAGAGGCCTTATTACCACCAGAAACAACTGCAGCATACGATCTCAAAGCTACTGTCTTATCATTTTCAGGGTTGATGCAAAATCTCTCTTCAACAAATCGAAAACAATAGATGTGGGAACCGTACTAGGAGTCAACTTTTTCAAAACCTGAGCATGATCATTTTGATTTGCCATATCATAGCAAAGAACCCTAGTAATTGACCTCACAAGGACTTTGAAGCTCCATTAACATGGCTGTTGAAGAAAAGTAACAATTATTAGGCATTATCAACAAAACTGAAAAAAGAAGGAAAAAGATGACAATAACAACAACAATAACAACAACAACAATAATAACAACAATAACAACAACAATTATAGTAATAACAATAACAACAATATAAAAATAACAATAACAACAACAACAACAACAAAAATAATAATGATAATACAATCAAAATAAATTACAAGAAGGATCAAGAAGAGGAGGACATCCCAAATAGGTTGGCACCCTTAACCTCACCAAGATAAAACTGGTGAAAATAAATTAAAGAAGATAAAGCCAAAAGAGCTAAAAATAACCATAACATTACAACCGACCTTATTAAAACACTTTTGAGTAAAAATCCTAAGAGAGGCTAACCTCAAAAGCGAAAATAAGTATAAGATTTAATAAAAATCAAGAGAAAAAGCCAAAAGCCATCCAAGAAAAAAAAATAAAACACTAAGAAAAAGTCAAAACAAGGCTATTCAAGTAAAGAATATAAAACCCCAAAGAAATAGGCCTATAAGAGTGGCCCCCAAGCAAGTCATTATGATGAGCCTAAATATAGTAGTTTGGCAAACAATGCATGTAAACAAGGAAGGAACGCTTATAGCCATTTTGGAAAGGATGCTAGCAACTAAGTTTACTTCTAAAAAAAATGAGAACAATAAAAGCTAATTTGACTGGCACAATGCAAATATTTAAGCCATCAATCTCGAATACTCCAAGCAACCAACTTAGACCAAGAGTGCAACAGACTAACAACATATAAGGAATCACACTCAAGCCAGACCTTGTCAGAAGAAAAAGATTCAGCCAACTGAAAAACATGAATTGCAGTCACTAATTCAGCTTCAAAAGTGCAAGTAGAACATAAAGGGAGAATGAAGCAACTACTAACCAAAAACAAGTTTTCCCAAGCTAGAAAGCCTATTGCTCATAAGGAGCAACAATTAGAGGCTAAATTTGATCACTGTCATTGGCACTTGCAGAATTATTACTTTTAGAATGAGGACTCTAAGACTCATCATCATCTTCCTCATCCTCATCAGCGCAAGAATGAACAATCTTAGGATGTGAGAATGAACAATTTTGGGATGTGAAAACACTGCAACCTTTCTCATAGAAGAAATGTGAAAACCATGGGAAGAATCTGAAGCAAGTTTATAAAGTATATCATAGATTAATGCATCTACAACTCAACATTATCATTAGCCAGACCTTCAAAAGAATTCTTGCTAGTAACTAGCTTAGATTTTGGCATAGAAGCAACAAGAGGATCAACCCACTGATCAACAACATTTTCATCCAACATCACAACTTTATTGTTTAGACTTTTTGCACTGGGCGTTATTCCATTACTTTTTGATAAAATGATAGGAAGAGACCAAATGACCAATATTTTTGCCAAAATTTCAACTAAGCAAATTCTAATAAGATAAATAAATTTTAACATTCCCATCATCCTGAACAAGTTAGACAAAACTAGGGACCTATCTAGAAAGATGAAGTATATCAATCATGATTCTTGCATGATGAACTACGTCACCTAAAGTTGTAGCCTGATCAATTTTTAAAGGGATGACAATTCCTTTTACTAAATGTGAGAATTTGAGATGCCAATCGGCCTAGCTCAAACCATATAAACGAACCTAAACTTGTCCACAAGAAGATTTCTTAGTATCTAGATTAAAATAAAGAACTCCAAGCTTGAGAGATAAAGCTCTCGTACTTCACACCCTCCATTTAATCTTGGACCACAGAGGAGTTTAATACCAACTTAGGACGATCTGCTCTTAAACCCGTATTATATTAGCTCGGGTCTTAATTATATTCAAGTTCTAATGGTCACCTTAACCCCTAACCAACCTGTGATTAGAAATCTTGGTATATAATGAAGATGCCATAATAGGTGATGGAAGTGCTATTGATAAGTCAAAATAATACACTTGATTTCCATTAAGTATTTTAGGTGTTCAAAGAGAACAAAGAGAATTCAATCTCATAAATAATTTTTTATATAATATCAAATATGCATTCTCATTGAAAAATTAGCCTTTAAATAGGCTAAGGTTACAAAACAATAAACCCTAAAAACAAAGTTTGAATTTGGCTAACAATAAGCAAACAACAAGTGTGGTCGAAATTCATAAGCTTTCCTAAACTTAGTTGGATTAATTAATTCCGTTATTTTGAATTAGGAATTAATTAATTCACAATTGAAATAACAAAATAATAAATTTTCTAAGTTAATTTGTTTAGCAAATAAATAAATAAAAATAAAAATAAAAGCTAGTTTCCTAAAACAAAAAGACAATGTTCAAATTAGGAAACTAGTTGACTAGTTTAATAACTAAGCTATCTTTGACCAATCTCTAGCTTGTTTGGGCTCCAAATCAGCTTTCATATGCCATTTAGGATGCCAAATAGTTTTAATAATGATTCCCATACATTGTCCTTGATTGGAATGAAGAGAAAGAGCTTAATCACCAAAATACAGCAAAGCTAGCGGCAAAAACAACATTTACGGCCAAATTTCCCTTCCATGCGCAAATGGCTTCTTTGGTTGCTTTTAATTCTAGCTTGACTTGAGTCCATGACCTCTTAGTGATATCCATTAACTGTGTGAAGTGTTGGATCCATTCCTTGATGCCTGGAGTCCACGAATGTACCAAAACAGCTCCCCGGGTTTATACTAGTCTCCACTACTTGGATGCTTAAAATAGGCTTCGGATCTTCGGGTATTGTCATGCCCTTTTGTGATTGAATCACTCCTTGGATGAAGCTAACCAGATTATCCATGAATTTTCTAGCTTGTTCCCTAGTGATTGACCCTGTCTTCATTTGTATAGGATCCGCACCCCAGCGGGTTGTAGATTGAACGGATGCGGGCGGATTCTCATCAATCCTCTCCTCTTGAAAAGGATTTGCCCTCAAATCAAAATCATCACCTGCAGCAAAAGGAGATAAATCACCAACATTAAATGTGACACTGACATTATACTCACCTATAAGCTTGGACTTTCTTTGTTTGGAAAATCTCTTTTTCTTTAAGTGCAACCAAACCAAATCTCCAGGTTCAAAAAGAACTTTTATTCGGCCTTGATTTGCATTCCTTGCATATTGTTCTGTTCTCCTCTCAATATTTGCCTTAGTCTTCTCATGAATCTATTTCACGAAATTTGCTTTTTGTTTTCCATCTAGATTAGCACGTTCATTTAAAGGAAAAGGTGTTAAATCTAATAGAGTCAAAGGATTAAAACCATAAACAATTAAATCTAATAGAGTCAAAGGATTAAAACCATAAACAATCTCAAATGGAGTATATTTTAGTCACTGAATTTACAGATTTATTATAAGAAAATTCAACATGTGGCAAATATTCTTCCTATGTTCTTAAATTTCTACTAATTAAAGCCCTTAACAATACAGACAAAGTTTTATTTACCATTTCAGTTTGTCCATCAGTTTGTGGATGATAAATAGTTGAAAATAAAAGCTTAGTTCCTAACTTAAACCACAAAGTTTTCCAAAAATAACTTAAGAACTTAGCATCCCTATCCGAAATAATAGTCCTAGACATACCATGCACTCTTATAATTTCCTTAAATTAACAACATTAGATGCATCATCAGTTTTATTACATGCAATAAAATATGCCATCTTAGAAAATCTATCCACAAGAACAAAAATTGAATCTTTACCTATCCTAGACCTAGGTAAATCAAGCACAAAATCCATAGACAAATCCACCCAAGGAAAAGTTGAAATTGGCTAAAGGGTGATACAATCCATGCGGCTTCAATTTAGACTTGTCTGTTTGGCATTTCAACCATCTTTCACATATTCTCTCCACATCTCTCTTCATGTTAGGCTAATAAAAATGTTCTTACAGTAAGGATAAAGTTTTTAAAACACCCAAATGCCCATTAAACTTACTCCACGACCTTCTCTCATTAACAATTCCCTAATGCTACAATTAGACACACAAAGTTGATCTTCCCTAAACAAATATCCCTCAAATGTGTAAAATTTATTAAAATCATGTTTTGTACAGTTCCTAAATATTTCTCCAAAGTCACTATCATGCTCATAAAGTTCTTTTAATTGTTAAAAACCAAGCAATCTAGCATTTAAGGTAGAAAATAGTACATACCTTCGGGATAATGCATCAGCAACCACATTTTTCTTACCTTTCTTGTAGCGAATGACATAAAAAAAAGTTTCAATGATCCCAATCCATTTAGCATGCCGTCAGTTGAGCTTCCTTTGGCCTTTAATATGCTTCAAAGATTCATGATCCGTATGAATCACAAACTCCTTCGGCATTAAGTAGCGCTGCCACATCTCCAATGCTCTCACCAAAGCGTACATCTCTTTGTCATAGGTTAGGTAGTTTAGTGCAGCTCCATTCAATTTCTCACTAAGATATGCTATGGGTCTTCCTTCTTACATTAAAACAGCTCCAATATCTACACCAGAACCATCACATTCAATTTCAAAAGTCTTAGGAAAATTTGGCAAAACTAGTAAAGGTGCATTAGTTAATTTTTCCTTTAACAAATTAAAAGATTGTTCTTGTACTTCCCTCCATTTGAAGCCAACATTCTTCTTCACCACTTCGATCAAAGGTGCTGCGATGGTGCTAAAATCCTTGACAAACCTTTGTTAGAAGCTAGCCAAACCATGAAAGATCCTCACTTGTGTGATTGAAGTGGGTTTCGGCCACTCTTGGATTGCTTTCACCTTGGATTGATCTCCTTTAATTCCTGCAGCACTTATAACAAATCCTAGAAACACCAACTCATCTATACAAAAATCACACTTTTTGAGGTTAGCAAATAATCTTTCTTTGTTAAGAACATTTAAAACTTGTCTAAAATACTCTACATGCTTATCTAAATTTCTATTATATACAAGAATATCATCAAAATAAGCAACCACAAATTTTCCAATGAATGGGCGCATAACATGGTTCACTAATCTCATGAAAGTATTAGGTGCATTACTTAAACCAAATGACATTACTAACTACTCATACAATCCATATTTAGTTTTAAATGTGGTTTTCCATCCATCACCCTCTTTTATCCTAATTTGATGATATCCACTCCTAAAATCAATGTTTGAAAACATACAAGTACCATACAATTCATCAAGCATATCATCTAATCTAGGAATTGGATGCCTATATTTAATGGTAGTACTATTTATAGCCCTACAATCCACACACATATGCCATGTTCCATCTTTCTTAGGTACTAATAACACTGGGACAGTACATGAACTCATACTTTCTCTAATGTTCCTTTTATCTAACAACTCGCTTATCTGCATTTGTAGCTCCTTTGTCTCTTCAGGATTGCTCCTATATGCAAGCCTATTTGGAATTGCAGCTCCTAACACAAAATCAATTTGATGTTCAATCTCTCTAATAGGTAGTAAACCATTAGGAATTTTCTCCGGAAAGACATCATCAGAATCCTGTAAAGGAACAGAGATAGAACTTGTATATAGTTCATCCATCTTCGTAAAATTAACATATATATATATATTTAGAGAGAGAGAGAGAGAGAGAGAATTAGAAATATACATCGGAAACCTTCTTTTATATGTGATATTACATTATACTTTTTTTTTTTTAACATTATAACAAAACATGTGTTATAACTCAAAAAATTGGTGCAGGGACAAGGGTGGTTTATTAGACATTAATGAAATTTCATTTTATTAAGCTTCTATATTGTAATTTGTAATAACTAAAATAAAACCATCTTTTTTATTTCAATCCAAATAAAATTAAAATATTATTTTTAAATATAATAAATTTCAATAAAAAAATAAAATATAGTAAGAAAAGAAAAACAAATATATTATCTAGGATAAACGTTTAATCTTCCTAAGTTGCTTTTTGTTTAATAAATTGTTGGAAAGTTTGGGAATTTTGGTACCACCTAATTGTCAGAACAATTGTATTGTTCTTTTTACATACCCTTGACCTGAATAATCTTTTACATCTTTTCTTTTGCATATTTTTGTCCTCCATCATCCTGTAAAAGTTGATACATAAAAGAGAATTAATAAAAAGAGAATTAATAATCAACAAGGAATCTTCATCAGAAACATTTTGTTCTTTTTGATCAATTTCCATAGTATATCTTAATTCAACATTGTCAATTTCAACCAAAAATTCAAAGCATGGTATCCATGCTCATGATTAGGATTCATCTAAAAAAAATTAATTGAAATTAAACAATGAAAATAAAAAACTTTAATAACTAAAACAGAAATATGAAAGAATAAAAACCATCAAAATATTGAACACTAAAATTTTAAATAATTGGAGTTATCACTTAGTAATTTATAATCAAATGCATTTGACTTATTTGGTAAATAAAAAAAAATCAAATAATTAGATTTGAATATAAATCTTACTTTGTCACGATTAACAATTATATTATGAAAAAGATATCTTAAATTTTTTCACTGATAAAATAAAATTATATTGTTTATGTAAATTTTTTTGTGTTCAAATATAGAGATATATTTATTAATTTTCATAGTATCACATTTGTATATGTAAAAATATTTAAAATACATTTGATTAAGAGAAACATATATATGCAAATACACGGTATATCATATATAATATTATTATAATAAAAATATATTTTTTTGGTACAAACAATAAAAGGTAAAAATTTTATACTCTTTCATTCAATTTTTGTTCAATTCACGTCCAAATCTATTGTATATGTAGAAACACTCTATGTCTTATATATATATATATATATATAATGGTTATAATAATAAATTTTATATATTTTTTGTTACAACAATAAAAGGTAAAAAAATTCCATACTTTTAAATAGCTGATTCATTTAATATTGATTAATATTTTGTTATGACCATAAATAATAATAATAAATAATTTTTTTTAATATTTTGAAAGGAATTTAGAAGAATATTATAATGACACGCGACATTAATTATTTTATTTTTATATATTATATAGATCTTATATAGATTTACACTTGCCCCCATTATCTAGAAATTCTAGCTCCAGCCCTACAAACAACAGCACCTAACAGTAGTAAAAAAAAAAAAAAAAAGGATTGATTGTGCTCGTACATTATAGAGTAGAGGGTCTTGGAGGCTTTTATAGCTATCTAAGGCAACTCTTTTTGTTGTATTATTATTATTTTTTTTATTAATCATTGCATTATTAGTTTAATTTATTTTGGCTTTCCTTCCTTTATAATTGTAAGAGTGCTTATTGTTTGAACTTTGAAGTTTGGAGGACTTGGAGGATAGATTTGGAGGTAGTTTTTAGCTTTGAAGTGGGAGATTTGGAAATTAGAGGTAGTTTTGGACTTTGTTTTTCTTTGAAACTTTGTATTTCTCTCTAGACATTCTTTTCATTTTTATTTTTTATTTTGTGTATGTTGATGATGGCAATGTTTGTTGTATTCTAAAAATAATAGAAGTATGGAACTGTTTGTTCTTTGTATTGTCAGTTTTTGTAACTTTGTGTTTGTAATTGCGTCAATTAGATGTTTGTATTTGTAATTTATTAGGCTAAACTTAAACATATGTAAGTTTCAAAACATGTATGCTTAGTAATCTTTTTCTTTTATTTATTTACTTATGCTAAACTAGTTGTGGTAATATTAGGTCCACATCTCAAACCAAAAACCTTTTATTTGAAAATTTGGTATAAGTTGATACCAAATTGGTAAATCTAGTATAAAAACAGACCTAAAATAATAGGTCCAACCTAACCAATTGAAAACCGAACCATTTAGTTCAATTGAAGTTTGATTTTTTTTTTTTATTGGTTCGATTCGATTAAGATCAGAAAGCAAAACTAAATGCTCGATGTGGTTATAAATTTCAATTAAAACCAAACTTAACTGAACCATGCCCACCTCTAGTTTAGGTTTAAGAAGGACCGATTGGTTACTGTGACCTCTTTTAACTGATATACCACTCTATAATAATAGATTTATAAGTAGCTTTTTTCTTTATATCTCCATAAATATAAGAAAATATTTCATTTACACCTTCTGAGCTTTGAGATAAATATAAAATTATTTTTAAATTTATAATAAATTATCTATACTTTTTGACGGTAAATTAAATTATTTTTATATCCTTATAAAATTAAATTATTTTTAAATGCATTGTTCCCTTTTTTTTTTAAGTAAAAATTAATCTTTTTAACAATTTAGCAAAAATTAAATTGACGACTTGAAAGTTTTATAAATTTATATTTTTAAATAAATTTGTTTTAAAACATGTTATAGTTTTTTAAATTAAATAAATAAATAAAAACTATGCAATAAGATAAATAAATAAATAAATAAATAAAAACTATGCGATAAAATATCCTCTTCTCACGAACCCTCAGATTTATGAATTTCCATAATTTTTTTCTTTTATGTAATTTCCATAAATTTTGATTTATACTCGTAAATTTGAATATCTAAATTTGAATAACATGTGAAAATTATATTAAGAAAATTTTAGAATAGAGTACTAATGCTATAGAGCAAACATATCTTCTCAATAATAATATGTAGAATTTTGATTTGGTACACTGCTTAACTTATTTTATGGTATCAAAAATTGATATGACACAAAACAAAATAGAATTAAAGGAGAAAATGTATAAAATTTTCAAATTTATTTCTAATGAAAAATTCAAAGTTATTTAAACATCAAAGAAGAATTAATTTTGCTATCATTGTAGAGTTCACTTTTCTTATTAGATTTTTTCTATTAAAAATAAAATAAAAATAATTTAATTTAATATTATTATATATAATTTACCAATTCTTTTAATAAATAGCTAATAATAAAAATAAATCAGATAATCTGTTAGATCATTATTGATAGTGTTTGTGTATATATATATATACAATTTTGGTATAAAAAGTACCTTTCCACTTTGACCATCCAAGCGTGAAATTTTTTTTATCTTCTATGCGATTTTCATAAACTCAAATATATACTCATAAATTTACGTGTATACACTTGTATAGCACTTAAAAATTACATAAAGGAAAGAAAAAAAAATCTTAATTGGGTACACAAACTTAGAGTGGATAAGTCCTCTATATTATAAATAAACATGTATACATATATTATAAACTATATTTTGACTTTTATAAAAGTGTGTGTATATATATATATATACATAGGGTATTTTTACGGTGCAATCGATCTGCGAATTACCACCAAAATCAACGTTTTAAAAAATATATATATATATATATAGATTTTGTTGTATATGTGTACAGATAGGACTAAACTATAATTTACCACTGAACTATTCTACCTTTTAAAACCTCTCACATGACCATCTTGCACCATTATATTTTTATTACTTAAGCACAATTATGTAATTTTTTCTTTTAACTTAATAAAATTCATCATGCACATTGTTCAAAAATAATTAATAGAAATTAAAAAGAGAAAATATTTCATCTACACCTTTTCAAATTTATATTAATTTCAATTTAGTTTTTAAAATTTTTAAAATATCATCTATTTTTTCTAAAGTTTCAAACAACTTTATTTTCTTTTTTTGTTATTTCATTCACATCTTTCAAAATAATTTAATCTATATCTTTTATAAATATATCAATTATAATTTTTAAAATTTAAAAAAATAAATTAAAAATAATATAAAACTGAAAAGGTTTAAATGAAATATTTCTTTAAAAAATACATTTTTAAATAAATTTATATTTTATATATTTTAAATTTATTAAATAAAAATTTAAATTTTTATAGAGTTCATAATTAGATTTAATTGACAAAACTAATATAATAATGATAGTTAAGGAAAAAATGTGATAAGAACAACTTTATAGCATGAGGCTGAAAGTGTGAAAAGTTGTATAGTGGTAAAGTATAGTTACACATTAATTCCACCGTATGATTTTTTCAACTGTATCAGAGTGCCAATTATTATACCTTTTATACTTTCCTCTCTGAATTATAAAACCCATCACATCACACATCACATGTGGATTATCAAACCCATCACATGGCCTTTTAACTCTAAAGTGTTTGTCAGTTTAGTTCGGTTTTATAATTTTTCCTTCTGAGTTGATAATTATTAGTCATGCATATTATTCAATTGTAAAATTAGTAAAAAAGAAAAAAAATTCTGATTCTTTTATTTTTTTATTAATTGAAAAAATAAAATTTTATCATCAATTTGCAAATTTAAAATATAAAAATTATCATTTATGATTATTATTGTTACGGTCCTGACACATCTCGCCCTTTTTGGCCGTAAGCTACACGTCTCCTCGCGGTCCAATTTGATGTCTCTTTATAAATTTAAATATGCGTGTTGTTTGGCTCGTTCATGAAGAGAAGAGCCCTGGTGTTGTACGTTTTCTTGAGGTGCTGTCAGCACAACCATGTTTATGAAAATTTTCTTGTCTACACGTTTTTTGAGTATAAGGAGTTTTTACTGGTCCATGCTTCTGCCTGCTCCCGGCCCCAGTTCGGGTGGCAGTGCAGCAAATGCTGCAAAAACTACCACACAAAAAAAAGGAGTTTTTAGTGGTCCAATTTCATGTCTCTTTATCAATTTAAATATGGGTGTTGTTTGGCTCGTTCATGAACATAAGAGCCTTTGTGTTGTACGTTGTCTTGAGGTGCTGCACAGCCATTTTTATGAAAAATGTATTGTTTACACGTCTTTTGCGTGCAGGGAGTTTTTACTATTTAATTGTTGGTATGTAAATCCATATCAAATATGGTATTTTTAAAAAAGTATTAATTTTATTATATATATACAGCAAAATTAATATTTAAAATTTTAATTTTAATGTGGATATGTACATAGGCAAACTGCACAATAACATTATTCTACATATATATATTAATTCTGAATAAATTTCACATATATACATGTGTAATAATTTTCACATGAGAAATTTTGAAGAATTTCATAGGAAACAGTGGTAAAGAATTATCATTATATGTAAATGCAATAGATAATAATTTTTTTAAAAATTATCATCATTTTTATCTCTGTTCGGAATGAAATTCATTTAACATTTTTCATAGGAAAACTTTCTTTATATATATATATATATATATGTATAATTTATATATGATTTTATTATAGAAAAGACGTGTCCTCTAAGCAAATAACTATAAACTTTTTTTAATATAACTTTCAAAAATTTTGGTGTGTACTTATAAATCTTGATATACACACTTGATATTTACATAAAAGAAAACAAAAAATTCCATAGTTTGGGTACGGTGAAGTGATCATATCTTCTTTATAGTAAAACAAAATACACACGCATATATAAAAGAGGATTCATTTTTTCTATAGTCATATAAATGTGTGTATATATATATATATATATATGGTTTTAATATTGAGAAGACTTTTCCACTTCACAGTGTGAGCACCCAATCATGAATTTTTTTTTTTATGTGATTTTCATAAATTTTAGTGTGTACATTTGAGTATTACTTAAAAATTACATAAAAGTAAAAACAAAAGCAAAAATTAAAAAAAATAATTTATGATTGGGTGCTGACACTATAGAGTGCATAGGTTTTTTCTATAAAGATATATATATATATATATATATAATCAGATTTATATTAAGTCAATCTAATAGTTTTACCGTTAGAATTTCTTTTTACATCTTTCAAATCATTTTGTTGAGATGTAAAAATATATTTATGGTTCAATAATTCCTAATAAAATTCATTTTCCTTAGTTATTATTTTAGCATATTATTAAATTTATATTTTATCAATAAATAAAATTTCATTCCTGTTTGTTAATGTGATCAAGAATTAATATAGAAAGATCTGATATTAAAATCATCATATTGGCCAAATGAATATATATATATATATATATATAAATATATATGTATATATATTGTATTATTTATATATTTATATAAATAGTTAGAGACAACTTAATATTTTCAAAATCAGATTTTTTTTTTACTAGCCCTTGGATCGCATTAAGAGTTTCGATTTAAAATTAAAAAATAATAAAATATGATTTTAATGGCATATTAAAATCCAACTTAAAAAAAGTGAACTTTCTCATAGCCCATTGATTAATTTTAAATATTATTCATTAATGAAACTTAAAGACTAAAAAAAGAAATCTATATATATTATAAATATATTTATGACATCAAAAGACGTAATGGGTAAAAATAGATCTTTCTTTATTATTCTTTTAATTATATTAAGGTTATAATTTAAAATTTAAAAAGTGGTCAAATATTTGTTTGATTACATACTGAAACTCTGTTTAGAAAAACTGAATCTTATTAGAATTCAAATATTAATAAATATAATTTCAAATTCTAACGTTTAATGAATTCATGAACTAAAAAGAAAATTTCGATATTTTTTCTGATATTAAGGACATGATTTGAGCTTGTATTTATATATATATATATATATATAAATAAAGTTATATCAGATTAACCAGATAATTTTATCATTAGATCATTTGTTGTATACCATTGAATCGCTTTAAGAATTAGGATTTTTAAAAAAAATCTAAATACAAATTTAACAAAATATTAAAATCCCAACAAAAAATAAAATATGTAAAGATCCGATTAATCATAAATAATATTTTAATTAATAGTTTTTGAAACGATTTAATGATTTACAATTAAGAATCTAATGATAAAATTAGCATACCAACTTGATAAGAACCCTGTTGCATATATGCATTCCTTACCTTTAGCCACGAGCAATTTATATCTGCAAGCTTGCTCTAGCGGGTATCAACGACTTTTTGAAAACCTTAGGATATTTTTATATTTAACTAAAATTTTAAAAAAGTGTAAATCAAATATTCCTTAAATATAATTCAAGTAGCAAACCCAAAAAGGAGCTCCCGTGAAAAGTGGTATCATCTTTTTTTTTCTAATTTTCTTTCGGGAGAGATTTAAACATATATATATATATTATAATGCAACATATTATTATTATTACTATTTGTTTTTCCGCCAAAAACATGTCATCTTATGTCATTATATGTCATTCAACTATTTCTGTATGAAAAAAAAAAAAAATGAATTCATAAAATTGTCATTTGACATTAATAATTTTTAACATCTGATAGACTACAGTTGACGACTTTACAACGTCACTAACAAGCTGTTGACGAAGGAAAGAATAACCAATGGAGTGATCATTGAACGATCTCCCACAGTTATCCAAGAAGTCCTTTAAATGCAAAATGATGTTGATAAGCTATTATTAGTTGCTAAGGTTATCTTATGCTTACTAAGTTATATATAAATATGTTATTGATGCAATACAAAAGATAGGTGAAAGCGTTATTCCTTCGTCTATTTTCAGCTGAAAAAAAAAAAAAAAAGAGTTATTCCTTCGTAGGTTTTCAGTTGCCAAAAAAACAACATATTTTGAGTAATCATGAACTTCAACTTGGTTGGATATGCTTCGATATGCACCCAGATTTGAATTTTCTTTTCCTTTTCTTCTAGTCGAATGGTCAATTTAAAAAGATTCTTGCTTGGATGTGCAATTGTTGCCTTTTGTTTTCACGTGGAGGATGCTTTCTTTCACAACTAATTTTCTTTTCCTTCGCTTTCTATTGCTTGGATTTGTAATTATTGCCATTTTCCATTCGCGTGGAACATGTTTTCTTTTTACAAGTAAAACAGTTTGGATATTTTAATATTTCACTGTATGCGAGTGCTACTGAAGCAAATAGTTGTATCGTATAAGACAGAAAAAAAAAACAAATCCAGTCATCCAAAACACGCTTGGAATAATGGCATAGATTTTATTTCCTTGTAAAGCATGTATGAATTATTTTTTTTGTAATGTAATTTTCATAAATTTTGGTGTATACTTGTAAATTTAGGTATATATATATTTGACTTACACTTGAAACTTATATTAAAAAAAAATTATAATAGGGTATTTATATTATAGAGTGAACATATCTTAACTATAATAATATATAAAGTTTTAATTTAGTGTGCTATTTAATTTATTTTATAGTGTGAAAAATATTATACAAAATTGTATAGGATTAAAAAAGAAAATTAATTAAATTTTTGATTTTTTTTAAATGAAAAATTCAATATTATTTAAACAGCAGTGAAGAATGTAATTGACCTTCATTATTGGATTTATTTTCTTTTATTGGTATTAAATATTAAAAATGATTTAAATTAATCAATACCTGATTTATTAATTCTATCAACTGATAGCTAATAATAAAAGTAAACTAATTGGCAATATATATATATATATATGTACAATTTTAATAGAAAGAGAATCTGTCCACTTCTAATGCGACCACCCAATCATAATTTTTCTTTTTTTTGTTTTTGTATAGTTTTCATAAATTTTGGTATATATTAAAAAAATTATGTGTATACACTTGAATAGCGTTTGAAAATTACATAAAAGAAAAAAATTTCATAATTAGGTGCACACCCTATAAAGGGGACAAATCCTCTCTATATTATAAATATATATGTATTATATATATATATATATATTATATAAACTATATTCTGACTTTTATAAAGGTGTATATATATATATATATATATATATCAACTTACAAGGTAAAATTAAATGATTGAACAAGACCGAACTAAACTATATTGTACCCCTAAATTATTCTACCTTTGAAAACCCCTCATGGCATTCCTGAACTATTATGTTTTTGTTAATTTAGTACAATTATTTAATTTTTCTCGGTAATTAACTTTATGGAATTAGCAATGCATATTGTCTTAAAGTAAAATTAATAGAAATAAAAAAAAATACACTTTTTGAACAAATTATACTAAGTATATTTTAAATAAATTTCAACAATTTTTTCTATCACATTTCATTATTGGACTTGGTTGACAAAAATAATATAATAATAGTTCAGGAAGCAATGTGATATGAGCGACTTTGTAGCAGGGCTCAAAGTGCAAAACCATGTATAGCTTAAAATGGTGAAATATAGTTACACATTAATTCCGATATATGATTTCTTTAATTGTATTAGAGTATTGGTCATTAAATTAATTTGCTATAATTTTCTTTTATCAAATTTATCTATCTCAATTTCTGATTGGATATAATTGACACTAATAATAATAGTTCATAAAGCACCATTCTGTGAGCAACTTTATAGCATAAATACAGTTGCCCTTTTATTTTTATATTTTTATTTATAAAATGAAATTTCATCGCTAAATTTCAAATTCAAAATCTAAAAATTATCACAAATAATTGCTGTCATGCTCCTTCCACATCTCCCTTTTTTTGGCTGAAAGTTACACATCTCTCCTCATGGTCCAATTTCGCGTCTCTTTACGAATTTTTTTTTGTTTTTTGTTTTTTGCTATGCCCTCTGGGCCTGGCATCCCCTTCCTCCCAAGATTCGAACTCAACTTCCGCTGGCCGGACTGTGGTGTGCTAACCACTGAGCTTCCACGCGAGGCTGTGTCCCTTTATGAACTTATGTCTTGATGTTTTGTAGCCTGTCATGAAAAGAGCCCGGTGTTCCACGTTTTCTCGAGGTGTTGCCAGCACAGCCATTTTTCAGAATGTCTTTGTCATTCGTGACATTTTATTGTTTGCCCATTCTACCCTTTGTTAATATAGGTGGCAATTAACGGTTTGAGGGTTATTATGGTTATTAATCAATAACATTTCTACCTTCTGTCCATAAACATATAATATATATATATATAAAATAATATTCTCAATTGCAAGAAATCTCAACGAATTTCATTTGAAGAAGTAGTAAAAACGATAATTTTTTATATTATCCTCGTTTTTAAATGTAATAGATGATGATATTTTAAAAAAATATCATCTTTACTACTATTCCGTGGGATGAAATTCATCTAAAATTTTTCATAGAAGAGATTTTCTATATATAATATGTATATATGCAAATGATTTTATTATAGAGAAGAACTGTCCACTCTATGAGCACCTAACAATGAAATTTTTTTCTCTTATGTAATTGTTTATAAACTTTTGTGTGTGTGCTTATAAATTTTGGTATGTAAACTTAAATAACACTTGATATTTACATAAAAGAAAAAAACAAAAAATGCCATCGTTGGGTACTCACACTGTTGAGTGGACAGTCTTCTTTATGCTAAAACTGGATACACACACATGTATATATATTGAAGATAATCCCTCTTCTCTATAATTATATATATATATATACACACACACACACACACACACACACACACACACACACACGGTTTTAATATTAAAAAGACCTCTCCACTTCATAGAGTGAGGGCCAATCTAGAATTTTTTTTTTTCTTTTATGTGATTTTCGTAAATTTTGGTGTATGCACGAATAGCACTACAAAATTACATAAAAGTAAAAATAAAACAAAAAAAAAGGGTAATTTATGATTGAGTGCTCACATTATAGAGCACATAGGTTTTCTTTGTAACAAAAATGTATATACGTATATATGGAAATTTTATGGTGAGGACAGTCCGCATGAGGATCGCAGTATTAGTGACGATTTTTTATAGTATTAACGACGGTTTTTTAGAAAATCGTCACCAATACTATAAAAAACTGTCACCAATACTGTGGTCCGCATGAGCACCGTCCACACCATAGACGGACTGTATGTATATATATATAATCATATTTACATTAGATTGATTTGATGATTTTACTATCCGGACTTATATATGTATATATATATATATATATATAACCATATTTACATGAGGTCGAAATGATGATTTTACCATCACAACTTTCTTTTCCAATCTTTTAATCATAAAAATATATTTAAGGTTCAACGAATCCTAATAAAACTCACTTTCTCTAACTATCATTTTTATATATCATTAAACTTATATTTGACCACTAAGCAAAATTTAATATTACTTATTAATGTGATCAAAGAGCTAATATAGGAAGATCTAGTGTTAAAATCATCAGGTCAACCGAATGACTCCTCTCTCTCTCTCTCTCTCTATAATTGGCCCTTGGATCACATCAAGATTAATGATTTAAAATTCAAAAAATAATAAAATATGATTATAATAACATACTAAAATCCTATTTAAATATATATATATATATATATATATATAAATATATATATATATTTCCTTGTAAAAATTGTTAGGAAAAAAAAAGATAATGTCAAAGTTTTTGGCAAATATAATTTAACATTTCCTTGTAAAAATTGTTAGGAAAAAAAAGATAATGTCAAAGTTTTTGGCAAATATAATTTAACATTTCCTTGTAAAAATTGTTAGGAAAAAAAAGATAATGTCAAAGTTTTTGGCAAATATAATTTAACAATAATAGATTGATTACAAATATATAAATATATATATATATATACATAGAGTCATTATAGGGTGCGGACCATTCCCTATATATATATATATAGAAACATATATACACATGTATAAATCAAATATACGCCCTTCAAACAAAAATTAAAAAAGAAAACTTAAAAAATTAATAAAAATAATTAAATATTATAATAATGGTGCATAAGAAAGCGAGTGACAACGATTTTATTTGAAAATAAGTCCTCACCATTTCACTAAATTTGTTTTGCTTAAGTTCTTTATAACAAATTTCATTTACACCTTTGTTTTTGAAAATTGGTTGTTAACATTCTTTTAATTTTTTATATTTGTCAAAGCAGATTTCTATAGTGCGAATGTCGGCAGGTTTCTATCATGTGGATCTTTGCAAAGATGATGGCTTTTAGAGAAACTGTCATCGATACTATTATACAAATACAAGTATTGATGATGATTTCTTTAAAAATAATTATCTTTGAAACAGTCCGCACCTGATGCTTTGCATCATAACATGGTGCAGACCGTTTGCACCATAAAATTATAGTATATATATATATATATTTACATGTACATTTACATATATTTACAAGGAAAAATTACATAATTGAGTTAAACTAAAACAAACTATATTTTACCATTGAATTATTCTACATTCTATCAGTTTAGCATATGATTATGTAATTTTTTGTTGTTAACTTAATAAAATTAGTCTTGCTTATTGTCCAATAGTAAAATTAATAAAGAAAGAAAAAGTTTCTAAGCAAATTTATACTGGCATATTTAAATTCATCAAATTCATTTACCTAAAAAAAAAAAAAACTTTTATCAATTTTTTTTTTTATTACAATTCATTATTAGACTTAATTGACAAAATAGATAATAATAGTTCAAGAAGAAATGTAATGTGAGCAACTTTAAATGTAAAAAGTTATATGGTTAAAAAGGTTAAATAAATTCCACCATAGGATTCCTTTAATTGTACAAGAGCATCGGTTATTCTTTCTTTTATACTTTGTCCTCCAAACTATAAGACCCCTCACATGGGGCACTTGAGCTATAAAGTTTTTCATAGTTTAGCTCAATTATGTAATTTTTCCTTGTAACCTGATAATTATTTGTCATGCATATTATCCAATAGTAAAATTAATAATAATAATAATTAAAAAAGTAGTTGCTAAACAGAGCTATATAAATCGTGTAAGTTTAATTTCATCAAATTTATTTACTACAGTTGTTTGTTTTATCAAATCTATCTACCGCAATTCATAAATTGGACTTAATTGACAATAATAATAAGAATAAGAATAATTGTTCAGGAAACCGTTTCACAAAGACTTGGTTGACAATGTATATATTGTAGATCTTCCAACCGATTTGAAGATTTCTCTGACATTCAATGTTGTTAATGTTTCTCCGTATTACCCTCCAGACGATGCCTTTCTTCTCCTTGAGACACTTAGAGGCGAGTTGTTTTCTAGTGAGGAAGAAATTGTGCAGATGAAAAATGAGTGAAAACGATCTGGGGACAAAGCTCTTATTTGTATTGAAAGTCGTTATGCTACACACTATTTCATTTTATTTGTTTGCTTAAGTTCTTTGTTGTTATTGTTTTGTCGTTGTTGAATCATTTTAGGTTAGTTTTGAGACTGTTAGTTAAAACGTCTCCCTTTACATTTTATTTTGCTATTAAAGGAAAACCGTCTTTTTTCCTTGGGCAGATTAGTTTCTTTCTTTTAATTTGGTTATGACGAAGCTTGTAAGCTCGTTTTTAATGGAAATTAACCTCTCTAGAATTCAAAATACTCTTTGGTGTTAGTAACGGTCTTGAATCCCTACTCTTCACACTATCTACATAAATAAGTATTTTTGTTTTTGTTTTAATTGCATCATTTTCTGTTATGAGCTAATTGTATTAAATAATCATAATTCCAGTTGAATTAGAATTAATATATTACTAAAAGTTTTTAGATAAATATTTTAAGTGTATTCATGAATTATAATGTGAAAAAATAAACGATGAAAAAAGTGAAAACTAAAAAAATAAAAATAAAAAAAATAGAAATATATAAGTATATTAAGAAAATGATTAAAAGGTTTATTGAGAGAAATGATAGAAAAAATAATCATAGATAGGATTATAAAAAAGATATATTATACTGTATATTTTTTTAAAAAAATTTTATTACAATCGAATATATTTTTGTATTTATATTTTTATAATTTTATAAAAATATCTCTAATTAAAAAAATTTTTAAAAAATATGAAATGTAATATACTTTTATAAAAAATAATTTAATAGATCTGATACATAATTTTTGCCATTTTATTTTCACGTGGAAGATGCTTTTATTTTGCATTCTTTTCCTTCACTTTCTTCCAATTGAATCGTCATTTTGCTTGGATTTGTAGTTATTGCCATTTTGTTTTGACTTGGAAGATGCTTTCTTTTTACAAGTAACAGTTTGGATATTTTAACATTTTACTGTATGCGAGTGCTACTAAAGCGAATAGTTGTATCCTGTAATGTATACGACAGAACAAATCCAATCATCCAAAACAAGATTGGAAATAATAACATAATTTTTTTTTCCTTGTAAAGTATGTATGGATTTTTTTTTTTCTTCTATGCAACTTCCATAAATTTTGATGTATATTTGTAAATTTGGATATACATATCTAAATAACACTTGAAAATTACATTAAAAATAACAAAAATTATATAGGGCACTCATACTATAGAGCGAACATGTCTTCTCTATTCTAACATGTAGAGTTTTAATATTCTACGCGACTTAGTTTATTTTATGAAGTAAAAAATTTATATAGCATAAAATTAAATGAGATTAAGTAAGAGATGTATAAAATTTTTAATTTTTTTTTAAAAATTCAATGCTACATAAACACCAAAAAAGAATTTAATTGAGTTTCATTATAGGTTCATTTTTGTTTATTAGGTTTTTGGTACTAAAATATATAAATAAAAAAATAATTTAAATTACTATTATTATATATGATTTATTGATTTTATCTCTAAGTAATTAATCATAAAAATGAACTAAGTAATCTATTTAATCATTACTGATAATATGATTTTGGTAAAAAGAGAATCTACCCACTGCATAAAGTGACCATCCAATCATGAAATTGTTTTTTTTTAATCTTTTATGTGATTTTCATAAATTTAAGTATATACTCAAAAATTTATGTATATACACTTGAATAGCACTCAAAATTAGGTAAAAGCCAAAAAAAAAAAAAAGTATTTCATAATTGGGTGCACACACTAATAGAGTAAGTCATTTTTATATTATATATATATACTGTTCTAATTTAGTGAAAATATATTGATTTCATAAAATTACAATACAGTTTAATCAGTGTAAATCGGTTATTTTCATTTTAATTTGACTGAGTTGATTTATGTTATGTCTTTATAAAAATTATAATATTCTAACTAGATAATCATTGTATATAAATAGATATAGATATATTTATTAAGTTAAAAAGGAAATTTTACATAATTGGACCAAAAGGAACTAAACTATATTTTACTTCAGAATTATTCTATCTTGTAAAACTCCTCACATGACCGTCTTAAACTATTTATGTTTTTGTTAGTTTAGTACAGTTATGTAGCTTTTCGTTATAACTTAATAAAATTAGTCATGCATATAGTAAAAGTAATAAAAAAATAAACTTTCTAAACAAACTTATATTGTGTATATTTTAAATTCATCTGCTACAAAAATTGTTTTTTATCAAATTTTTCTTTCACAATTCATGATTGGACTTAATTGATAAAAATAATATATTAATAATAGTTTAGGAAGAAATGTGAAATAAGCAACTTTAAAGTATAAGGCACAAAGTGCAAAAAGTTGTATAGTTTAAATGTTAAAAATATGGTTACGCATTAATTCCGCTGTGTGATTTTTTTAATTGTATTAGAACACCGGTTATTCTACCTTTTACATTTCTCTCTCCGAATTATAAAGCCCCTCACATGGCCCCTTTAACTATAAAGTTTTTGTCAGTTTAGTTTAATTTTGTAATTTTTTCTTGTAATTCGATAATTTTTAATAGTGCATATTATAAAATATTAAAATCAATAAGGAAAAATAAAAGTATAAACAGAATTACATAAATTGTATATGATTAATTTTACAAAATTAATTTGCTAATTTATTTACTCAAATTCATAATTGGATCTAATAATAATAATAATAATAATTCAGAAAGCACCCTTATGTGAGCGTCCTTAGGATATTGGATATAGGAGATGAAGTGTAAAATGTTATATAGTTTAAAAGTTAAAAACGTAATTCCCTTTTAACTTTTATCTTTTTTTTTAATTAATTATCAAAAACACTTCAAATCAAAAATTTGAAAATTATCAGGATGATCATTGTCATGGTCCTTATACGTCTCCCCTTTTTGCTGAAACTTACACGTCTCCTCGTGGTCCAATTTGTGTGTCTCTTTATAAACTTATAAATGCATGTTTTTATTTTTTGGCTTGTTCACAAAAGCCAGCCCAGCTGTTTTGCACGTTCTCATGAGGTGTCGTTAGTACAACCATTTTTCGAAGGTCTTTGTCATTCGTCACATTTTGTTGTATGCCCATTCTATCCTTTGGTTAATATACGTGGTAATTAGCAGTTTGATAGTTATTTTGGGTTTTAACCAATAACAATTTCACGTCCATATATATATATAAATACGGAGTCCGGGTCCGTTGTTATCGTATGAGAAATCTCATCAATCTTGAAGTTGTGGTACGGACGGTCCACCGTATATTTTTTTAATAAATATATATATATATATATATATAAAAGTTTACTAAAGAAAAGACCCATCCACTTCATAATATAAGCACCTGATTATAAACATTATTAAACTCATAAACTTTGGTATATATATTTAAATAACATGATATTTACATAAAAGAAAAAAAAAAAATTCCATAGCTGGGTACTCACATTATGAAGTGGACGCATCTTCTTTATAATAAAATCGGACACACACTCATGTCTAAATATATGATTTTAATACTGTGAAAACCTATCCACTTTATCATGTGAGCAGTCGACCATGATGTTTACACATGAATAACACTTGAAAATTACATAAACGAAAGAAAAAACAAAAAAAATAAAGTAATTTATGATTGGATGCTCACACGATACAGTATATAAGTTTTCTCTATAATAAAATTGTGTATATATATATATGATTAGATTCATATTAGATTGATTTGATAGTTTTTCTATTAGGATTTTCTTTTATAATTTTTGAATTATTTTGTTGAGATGTAAAAACATATTTATTATTTAACATGTTCTAATAAAGTTCAATTTTCCAATCTATCATTTTAGTTTATCACTATACTAATAGTTTGATTACTAAATTAATTTTTAATTCTACATATGAATACGATCAAAGAACCAATATAAGAAGACATGATTTTAAAATCATCATGTCCAATGGATAATATATATATTATATTATTTATATGTCTATATATATATTGTTGCACCTATATCAAGACAATTTAATATTTTTAAAATCAGATATTTTTTATTTTGCATTTTGAATCACACTTAAAAATAATAAAGTATAATGTCAATGATATATTAAAATTTTATTGAGAAATATAAATTTAATTAGAATTCCATAATTTGTTTCTTTTTATTTGGATTGAAGATAGCATGTGAGGTTGGGATTATTAATAAATTTTAGGTCCACGATAAAATAATTGAGGCATCTGATTAGTGTACATGAAAGTGTTGACTGATAAAAGGCTAGTCTTCGCGCTTTGCCAAGAAAATAATATTTAATTTTGTGCAATTACATTTTACCCTTGAATGGTTCTACTTTTTACAGTTTGCTTGTGGAACTTTGAAAATCCTCAAACGGCCCCAGTGAACTTATAGGTAAATTATAGTACACGGACTTGAATTTTGGCTTGTTTTCCTTTATCACCTAAATTTAATTTTGATACATAATCACTTATTTTTTACTTAAACTGGGATTCATTGAGAAACCAAAAGAAATGGTCATCAACAGACAAACCCCGATTCAGGTAGCTACACCACGATCGCTTTCCTGAATCAACAGACTTACAAAATAAGGAGGCAGGGAATATAAATCTACCTCTCCAAAAAAACTAAATTTCTTAGCCCACTGCCCAACTAGGTGAGCACACCTATTGTTTTCTCTCGCAGTCCAGACAAAAGACACATGAGTCAACTGAAATATAAGATTCGCAAGGTGCTCAGCTTGCCAGTGAAAAGCCTTTCTATTCTTGGTAGCTAAGGAATCAATGACAGCGGAAGCATCAGATTCTAAGCAAATATTACTCCATCCGTAACTATAAGCCACTTGCAAAGCCTTCAGAATAGCTTCCATCTCCGCCGCATCTGGAATATCAATCACAGATTTGAAGGATCGGATGTGGAGAATGTTTCCTGCGGCATTTCTCACAACCATGGCCAGACAGCTTCCTCGTTTGCTCAAAGCAGCATCGGTGTTGATTTTGAATGTTCCTACTGTCGGTCTGCTCCAACCTTGTCTACTATTAATGGATGAAACGGTTGGACGGCCCATAAGATCATGCGAGATGGAGTCTTTAATTTCGTTAAACCTGATGGTGATTGTCTGCATGGAAAATTCCAGGCTTTCAATGTCTTTCCCATGCATGACACGATTTCGAATCCACCAAATATGTTCCAAAAGGATGCAGCTAAACATGTTTATCGGCATTGCCTTTTATATCAAGTTAATAGACTTTTTTTACACAAAAAAAGTCATTAGCCTTTTATATAAAAAATATTATGGCAATTCTGGTCCACAAAAAAGAAAAAACATAAAATAATAATAAAAAATAAATAAATAAATAAATAATAATAATAATAATAATATGGGCACGCCTATAAATGCCGAGCAATGAGAACGGCTTTACTCACTCAACCCAATCCCCAAACAAACATCTTTGAGACCTTCCAATCTTAATCAAGCTCTTTCTTCCTCGCTTCTTGCAATGGCCTCTGAAATTGTTTTCCTGAAAGATGAGAAGCTCCGAATGCTTGCGCAACTCATTCGCAACCATGAAGTTAACAACATACAGAATATTATATTCGAGTCCATAGACAAGCAATTTGGATACCTCAGGATGTGCAACTCTAATCAGGAATCCGTCAATACCGTCCTAGATGAGTGCAATGCAATGGTGAGTAAGTATAAGGATGACGAAATTCGAGGTCCCATTTCTGGTCTCATCCTTGGTTATATAGAAAACTGCCTCAACAATGCACTTCAGCTCATCAGGAACTACACTCTGCGAAGGACCTACCTTGACAAATTGATCGCGCATGACCTGGAACTTTTCCAAGCACTGGATGGGTTGGACACTTCAAATCCCACTGAAGTTGCTGATTTCACGGAACAAATTCAGCAATACGACCAAAAAGTTATCAGCTACATGAAGTTGAGTGTCAACACTCATGCTTCACAAGAATTCTCAAGATATCTCAGGAATTCCGGCATCGGCTTCGACAACCTAGTCCGAAGGTGAGGTGACTATATATACCCACTTCTATCTCTAATTATATATATATATATATATATATATATGTATATAGAATTTTTCAATGATGGGTGTCCATGATCCAATTTAGGACATTACCGGTGATTACAGGATGCTTATACATATAAAATTAATCTGTATCAAGCAAGTTATAGCAGCCCTAAGGAATTTGTTCCGTGTCTCAGAGTTGTAATTTTATTATTAATGATTATATGACAGCTTTTATAGGATAGGTTCTACCTCGAGATCAAATGAGCTTTTGGACAGCTACAGGAATTACAAGTTTAGCTAGCTCCACATCTATAGTAGGAAATGCCTTATTTACCTAAAAATAAAATTAAAAAAAATGGTAGGAGATACCTTAGTGACTTGGCTGTGGGGTGGTTTCTCTGTGGAGAATTCCACCTTAAATTGTTTTTTCAGTCTTCATCATTTACCCCTTTATTTTAGTAGGCATTAGTCCTCTTTATCCGGGGGATTATATGCATCAAATAATCTAGTGGGTGTACTTTTAGAGATGGATAAAACTTCTTTTCTTCCTTAGTAGGATGGGTAGTCCTCCTGACAATTATATACCTGCTAATTTGATGTTCATCCCACCTCATATTGTGTCTGAATGGTATTTCCTACCTATTCATATCATTCTTTCATAGCATACCAGACATATCGGAGGTGTAGCCGCAATAGCATTAATTTTTATATGTCTGATCGTTTAACTTTTTTTTTTTTAAAAAAAATGTAAGTGTGTAGTTCAAGTTTTCTCTGTGTTTTCCAAGGAACAATTTGATTGCTCGACGAATTTGTCTTGGATATTCCTCCAATTACATATAATAGGGTACTTTAATATATACAAAACCATATATTCATTAAATATTAATATTTGAGTTATATGATCTATGCAGTTACCAGACGAGGCTTGGGTTTACCGGACCGTTTAAGGACTTGAAAGATGAACAAAAGCTAGAGGTGAATGATTAAACTGCTAATTGCATAGATATATCATTTTTTTTAACTATCTCCTAAATTAATATTAATATATATATATAAAATTATGGGGTTTATGTTGGAAACCAACTAATGTGGTCAATTGCACTTAGATTTTTCATTTTAATTCATAAGAGAAAAGCTTCTGCTCATTGAGTTTACATACACTTTCTCTCATATAATGTGGGACCCATAAAAAGAAGCTTCAATATATCGGGTATAATACATCCACATTCCACATCCTATGCGAGAAAGGGCTATGCGCCCCTAATGTACAAAAGGTTTTTCGCTTAATCAATGACCAGACAGAACCCATATGTGAATTGTGGGGTGGAACACGTGCTTGTTACCCACTAGATATATATATATATATATATATTTTATTTTTTTTAACAAATAACCTTCACTTTTCAGTTTTTGAGTTTCAAAATCATTGCAATAACTATTTTTACGCCTGCATCATCTACAAATATTTTTTAATTTTTGGCTGTTCTAATTTCGGTGAGTGATGTGAAATGTGTTGAATTTACTTTTATAAATTGTGTTTCATTTGATCCTAAATTAAAATTACAATATCTAAAATGCCTATTAGTTCTTCACCATTGTTACAGCAAAATAGTCAAAGATAAAGGATTTTGGTAGGGACGATGATATCTGAGATTTTTGCAATTTTTCTTACCTTTCTGCTTTTGGTTTTTTTCTTTTTTTCCTTTTTTTCGATTGAAATTCTGCTTTTGTTTTTTGTTAGAAAATAAAAAAAAAGAAATTAAAGTGTTTCTTCCACTTACTAAGGGCCTTATAGTCTTTATACGAAAGTAATTCTTTATTTGTTCCCCTCTACTTCTGCTAATTTTGGCTTTTGGCTGTGGATTATTTGTATATCCGTTATCTCTCCTTATCCCACTCTCCTTCAACTTTCTCTTGCAAAATTTCCGACATCCAAATCACTTCAAACAAACAAACCCTTTGCGTATCCAAAGAAACACTTTTGTTTCTTTCCCAAGTTCTTACAAAAAAACCTCATAAGTATTCGTACATTTTTACCTCTCTTTTCTTATGAAAGAGAACCCAAATTACACGCTGATCAAAGAGAGAGATTGCCTTTTGTTTCTACTCCTCAAAATCTCAAAGCTTATGTGAATGAATAGTTTAGCAAGTTTTGGAGATATAATAAAGAAAGAGAATGAACGTTTTTGCACGGCTTTGTTGGAGAGAAAGGAGTGAGAGAGAGAGAGAGATGTGAGAGGAAGTGAAATGACCTTACTTATCCTGACAAAATGCATCATGAGATGCACACATAAGGTTTGAATTTTTAATAGATGGACGATGGGTGCAAATAAAATGAAAATTCGAAAGGCAAATTATTATAAAATTTTTTTAGGATACGAAGTATCAGTTTTGATAAAATATGGAGTATGATGATATTGAAAATTATTATAAAATTTTTTTTAAGATATAAATAAAGTTCAGAATGCAACGGTCTCAATTTCTCGTATATAAATGATAAACAGGTGTATGATGCAATAATCGAGGCATCGGGTAGGCTAAGAGTACTGGATGACAAAGGCTTAAAGGCTCTATCATATGGGAAAGATACTCGGAGCATTAAGGATTATGGTCAAAAAGGCATGTTCCTGATGAAAGTAGGAATCATAATTTGGGACATATATTCATCGGACCAGCCAATCCAAACGGCAACACGAGAGGCCATGGTGCAAGCAGCAAAAAAAGGAGGTGCAACGCTAGGAAAGATTGTGGGAGCTGCAGCGGCAACCCAATTAGTAGGCGTTCAAGCAACTACATTGTTCGTTGCTGCGCTTGGAATTGCTGGAGGAGTTGTGGGAGGTTTTATTTTCGGAGCTGCTGCTGGCCTTTTGTTTGATCTGATTTTCGGCTCCGGAGGGGAAGCCGTCCTTCCTACTGATGGCTTAATATTCTACGTAGCCCCCATGCCTAATGGCAAGGATTTGGCCAAACAAATTGCCCACATATAATCATATGTACTAAACAAAACAACCTATTACTCGCCCCACCCACCCACCCACACAACACACACACCCACCCACCCCCGCCGTCCTCCCCCAAACATAAATAAATAAATTTAATGGGTTCGTAATAATAGTCTCACTTATGAGAATTGCATGTACACGTTCATAATTATATTTACTTTTCTCCTGGTTTGTACTATCCCGTGTTTGTTGAGTACTTAATAGCCATTTTAATTAGTTTTATTTATTTTACTTGTTCTATTACTTATAGAGTTTTGCTATAATTATCACAACTGGATTGACACTCATCCTCACACTACAATTGGCAATTCGCTCCATTTAATATTTTTTTCCTTTAAAAAAAATGTTACTTTATCATTATTAGTGATTATTGTTAATCAAATCTATACAATTTAGTTGACTATCCTAAAAGGTTCATTTTCTAGCAAAGGTTCATTTTCTTATATTAGATTTTTCAGTTTTAAAGGTCGAAATATAATTAAATGCAATCAATTATCAGTTGTTATGTTAACAATAGATCCCACTAATGATGAGAAATAACAAAACTTAATTTTTTACTTGTAGAAAATGAAAACTAATAATATGAACAAGTGAATTCGGAAAGATAGACAACTAAATTGTCATATTGCATATGGGTCCTACATACAAGTCATTCTATGCTGCAACTATTCGTAAGACTTAAGGATTAATGAGTCTGGTAAACCACAAGATAAAGCAAAACCTTAGATGTAGGAATATGGCGTATGTTGATGCAAAAAATCAATGATTAAAGTTTGTGTATCCTCCTTCAGCGTTGAATAACCCATGGATTTGCAAACTAGGCAAAAAAACATCGTTAGAAAGGCTTAAGGAGTGCTGGTGAGACCCTTCGATGGTCAAGTTACAAGAGGTACTTTGAATGCCAAAAGCTATTAGAGTTTTGATTTTTATGTTGTTGTGCACTTTACATGAGATGTATTACGATATATTTAATGAACTGGAATAGAGGATCAAATAACGAAACTAGGAGACAGTGATTAAATTTACACTCATAGTTAGCCCCCTCTCTGGGATTAAAAATTCACTCAATAGAGTAATGAATGTTGACTTTTGAGTTGAGGATTGTTTTGGTTTGATTGAGTTGATGAATTTCTTTATGCGGATTCCGTATATATATTCGTCTTTTTCATGTTGATTCCATAAAGACATCTACATAAATTTTGTATATAGCTGAATATATTGGAAAATTTCCAATTATTCCATGCACGTGGATGCATGTATAAATATTTTATATAGTTTTTGGTAGCAATACTCCCTGAACTTTTATCATATTTGCAAATTACAATATGATTTTCATGTTTAGCAACTATACACTTTCAACTTCATGTTTTTTTTACAACAATGCCCAACTACCTTAACACTATTTTTATTTGACTGTTAAATGTCATGTACTTGGCATATGCTACATTTTTTTCTGCATAAAGGACAAGGGATACCACATGATGGATAGTTTTGTGATGTAGGTGTAGCAACATAGCTCAGCAGCTCGGCATAGCTGGCAACAATAGCTCGGCAGCAACACAGTAGCTCGGCAACAGCAACTCGGCATCAACAAGCAAGCTCAGCAGCAGTAACAACAAGCTCAGCAACACCAACAACAGCAGCAGCAGCAACATAACAACACCAGCAGCAGCAACAGCAAGCTTAAAATAGCAGCAGCTTCATCATGAACAGTAACAAATGCTAAAACAGGGGAGAACATAGTGCTATAGTACCATAAAAATGAAACCCAATTTAAATCTTGTGGTCGTTAGCTTGCATGTACCAAGGTTCATGTGACCTAAATAAAAAACACACCATTTTAATCTTTCTAGAATAATTGTTTGAAACGCACTGTTTTCATTTTTAGGTTTATATATGTAATAGTTTGCCACCTTTCGAGTAGATAATTTTTTATCTTCTTCAACATATGAAATAGATTGGTGATCAAGCTGAGTTTCCAGCAGCTACCTTTGCTGGTTGTTTGTGAATGGTAAATTCATTTTTCTTGTTTAATTGAAAGCTCCTACATCATATTGGTATCAGAGCTCGGAGATCGCCGGGAATCCTGTTATGGCCAATTCCGATGAAGGGAGTAGTCGTACCAATAGAGAAGACCAGGGTACGAAGACCATTTTGGGAGCCATCCGAGGTGTGGAGCAGTAGATCGAGAATCTTGCCGTAGTCATCCAACAATCATTGCTTCAACAAACCTCACCACCACCTTTAACACCACCGGTTGCTGGATCGAGAGCGCGAGAGTTAGCTTGCCACCCACCGGCACCAATTCAAATCCAAAACACCCAGCCACGCCCAAATTTTCCCTTGGTGACGGATCCACCACCACCACCTCACTCTCCACAAAATTTTTACCCCAACCAGCTCCCATTGCAGAACACCGACTCAAATGATGACATTGAGGCAACTTTCTTTGACCAACCACGACGTCGGCTTGGAGATCCCTTCCCTAACCACCATTTTTGACAGCCAGGAGCTCCACCCAGGTACAATCAACATCAAGATACAGATTATAAAATCAAAATTAATCTGCCTATGTTTGATGGCCAAATTGATATAGAAAGATTCCTACATTGGATTCAAAATGTTGAGTCATTCTTAGACTACATGAATATCACCGAAGCACACAAGTCAAATTGGTGGCTTATAAGCTCAAAGGAGGTGCTTCTACTTGGTGGGAGCAATTGCAAGCCAATAGAAGGAAAGAAGGAAAGGAACCTGTTAGATCTTGGCACCGAATGAAGCAATTGCTCAAGGCACGGTTCTTGCCAAAGGATTATGACCAATTGCTCTATGAACAGTACCATAGTTGTCACCAAGGTAACAGAACTGTGAATGACTACACTACTGAGATGAACAGTACCATAGTTGCCACCAAGAAAACCACTCTTATGCTTTATTTGCCACAATACAACCACTCTTATGCTTTAATTGCCTTTATTCTCAATGATGTAGAGATGATAGAGAGTAACATTACTATCCCACCAACCATTCAACGACTCCTTGAAGAATATAATGACCTTACACCAACTGAACTTCCAAATGAATTACCTCCCCTCCGTGATCTACGACATAATATTGACTTACTTCCTAGTGCAAGTCGTCCAAATCTGCCCCATTACCGAATGAGCCCCAAAGAACATGCAATCTTGCAAGGTATAGTAGACGATCTCTTGTCAAAGAACTTGGTATGTCCAAGCCTTAGTCCATGTGCCGTTCCAGCCCTCTTAGTCCCAAAGAAAGACAAAACATGGCGTATGTGTGTGGACAGCCGAGCCATTAACAAAATCACCATTAAATATAGGTTCCCAATTCCACGGTTGGAGGACATGCTGGACAAACTTGAAGGCTCTAACATCTTTTCCAGATTGGACCTTAAAAGTGGCTACCACCAGATTAGAATCCGACCAGGAGATGAGTGGAATACCGCATTTAAAACCCGAGAAGGCTTGTATGAGTGGCAAGTGATGCCATTTGGCCTTTGCAATGCTCCAAGTACATTCATGAGACTTATGAACCAAATTCTCAAACCTTTTATTGGCCAATTTATGGTGGTATACTTGGATGAAATTTTGGTATTTAGCAAATCCAAAGAAGACCACTTAACTCATCTGAGAAAGGATCTACAAGTGCTAAGGGAGAATAAGCTATATCTTAGCATTCACAAGTGTGAGTTTGCCACTGACCGACTTCTTTTTCTTAGCTTCATTATCAGCAAAGAAGGAATCCATACCAATCTTAAGAAGATACAAGCCATAATTGACTGGCCTTCACCCAAGAATGTCACCTAATTAAGAAGTTTTCATGGCCTTGCCACTTTCTATCGGAGGTTTATTAAGAATTTTAGTGAAATAGCTGCACCATTAACAGTAAATCTTAAGAATAATGATTTTAAATGGGGACAACCATAACAAGACAACTTTGAACTTTTGAAGAATAAGCTCACCAATGCACCAGTCCTAGCGTTGCCAAATTTTGACAAAGTGTTTGAAGTTGACACCGATGCATCCAAAGTGGGAATTGGAGCTGTCCTCACTTAAGAAGGCCGACCAATTGAGTTCTTTAGTGAAAAACTTTGTCCAGCACTGTAGAAATGGTCCATCTTTGAACAAGAGCGCTATGCTGTCATTCGTGCTTTTGATCATTGGCAACACTACCTCATTCAAAAGGATTTCATTCTCCATAGTGATCATCACCCTCTTAAATATCTCAATTCACAACAAAACTCAATGACCTGCATGCTTGTTGGTTTTAGTTCCTTCAAAAATTCCACTACACCTTCAACCACAAAGCTGGACATTGTAATACTGTAGCTGATGCATTGAGCCGAAGGTATTCACTCCTCACCATTTTGAAATTCAACCTACAAGATTTTAGCCACCTCAAGGAATTGTATGCTGAAGATAAAGATTTTTCTTTCATATAGGAGCAATGCCAACTCCACCACAACATGGATGATTATCACATTCTAGATGGCTATCTCTTCAAAGGTAACCAATTGTATATTCCTTAGACATCACTATGAGAGCTCATAATGAATGATCTTCATTCGGGTGGCTTGGCTGCACATGTTGGACGTGATAAGACCACATTGGCTATCACCTAACGTTTCTTTTGGCCCAAAATGACTACTTAAATAGCCTCTTTTGTTGCCCGTTGTCCCACCTGCCAAATTGCCAAAGGGCATACCCAAAACACTGGTTTGTATACTCCTTTGCCAAATTTCTGTTACAATTTGGGAGGATCTTTCCATGGACTTCATCCTTGGCCTTCCAATGACCGTCAAACGAGTTGATTCCATTTTTGTAATTGTTGATCGCTTCTCCAAAATGGCTTAATTTCTTTCTTATAAGAAAGCCTCAGATGCAAGTTTTGTAGCTCACTTATTCTTCCGGGAGGTGGTTTTTTACATGGTATTCCAAAAACCATCACTTCCAATAGAGATGTCAAATTTGTCAGCCACTTTTGGAAAGTTTTATGGAAGAAATTTGATATCAAGTTACAGTATAGCAGTCCTTACCATCCCCAAACCGATGGCCAGATCGAAGTTGTCAACCGCACACTTGGTACCATGCTTTGTAGTCTAGCTTTAGACAAACCAAAACAGTGGGACTCTCTCTTTCCACTGGTTAAATTTGCCTATAATAGCATGGTCAATCGTTCCATCGGTCTTCAACATTTTGCCATTGTGTGTACAAAGATACCCAACAATACCATTGACCTCATTTCACTCCCTCTGTCAACTCATCGGGGAGCTGACACCTTTGCTGAAAATTATGCCCAATTTTACAAGGAGATTCAACATAAAATTGAGAAAGCCAACCTCAAATATAAGGCAGCTGCGGATGCCCATCGTCACCACAAAACTTATGCTGAAGGTTATTTAGTCATGGTTTACCTGTGAAAGGAACGTTTCCCTACCGGTACATACAACAAGCTGAAACCTCTCAAACTTGGTCCTTTTGTCATCTCCAAATGTGTTGGGCCAAATGCTGATCACCTTGATTTACCTGAAGATCTCCACATCTCTCCTGTGTTCAATGTTGCCGATCTCCATCCATATCTTTCTCAAGATGCTTCTCCTACTCTTTCTTTACAACTTGAGGATGAGTTTCCTGACACCGAGAAGGAGTTGATGGAGGTGCAGCAAAATAGCTCGGCAGCTTGGCATAGCTCGGCAACTCAGTAGTAACTTAGCTCGGTAGCTCGGCAACAACAGCTCGGGAGCAACATAGTAGCTCAGCAACAGCAGCTCGACATCAACACAGTAAGCTTGGCAGCAGCAACAACAAGCTCAGCAACAGCACCAGCAGCAACACAGTAGCAACAAGAAGCTTAAAACAGCAACAGCTTCATCATGAACAGTAATAGATGCTAAAACAGGGGAGAACATAGTGCTACAGTACCATATAAATGAAATCCAATTTAAATCTTGTGGACGTTAGCTTGCATGTGCCAAGGTTCACGTGACCCAAATAAAAAACACACAATTTTGATCTTTCTAGAATAATTGTTTAAAACGCACCGTTTTCATTTTTAGGTTTATATATGTAATAGTTTGCCACCTTTCAGGTAGACAATTTTTTTTCTTCTTCAACATATGAAATAGCTTGGTGATCAAGCTGAGTTTCCAGCAGCTTCCTTTGCTGGTTGTTTATGAATGGCAAATTCATTTATCTTGTTTAATTGAAAGCTCCTGCATCATTTTGGCGTTCAATTTTTCTATTTGGTGCCATAAAAAATAGAGAGAGTGGTGTTAGGTAAACATTTGGCAATTATGGCATAATAAAACTGTGAAAGCCTTCATCCTCTACCTTTGTTCTAAAATCAGATTGGAAAAAAGTGAAAAAGAAAAAAAAAATTTAAAAATTTTAAGGTTCTGGGTTGATTGCACATGGAGTGGGAGATGGAAGAGATAATGTGCTTTTGCAGTAGGCTTGTCGTGAAAAAAAACCCCATGGATGGGTACAAGTATTGGAAGGAGGTTCTTCACATGTGAAAAGGTTAGAAACCTCAAATTTCTACTTCGTTCTCCCTCTTTTTATGCAATTCAATTAGGTTAAGGACATATTGGAGTGTTTAGCTTATTGGTAATCTGAGTGGACATGCTTGTTAAGTTTAGTTTAGGTTTTGGGTTGGTTGATTATTTACGATTAAAATGATTGTTGAGTTTTAATTTTTCTTTGACAGTATTTTGGTTTTTCTAATTTATGATCAAATGAGATACTTGAAAATTAACGAATCATTAAGAGCAATTATATGTAGCTTCAACCCATGCAATCTAGCTTCCTAAAAATGCTACATTTCTTAACCCAAATAAAAAAGATAAATATAAATGAAAGACTAAGCATCAACTTACCTATGAGTCATTTATCAAAAAATAAAATAAAATAAAAAATTACCTATCAGTCCTCCTAAAGGCCATGCCCGTACGATAGAGCATCCCATTTTTTAGAAATTTAGCCTTTGTGTAGCTTCATCTGTTACAGCAATTTGAAGAACTATAAGACATGCATTAACTTTAAAAGCACTCCTTTGAATCTCCATAAAGGTGTAAGCATATATGTATGCACTATGTATCTGGTACAAATTATACATACTAAAATGTTTACATGCAAACTTTTGATTGTATTACTTTGATGGTGAATTTTAAATGTTTTTACTGTTGGAAAATATGGCTTTAATACCATATTTAAATTGTTTTGCATGAAATTAATTTGTAATAATGACCTTAAAAGTTTTTAATAACCTTGTTAAATTGTTTGTGAATTGGGCTATAAACTTGAGTGTTCCATGGGCTATTAAATTAGGAGTTACATGTGTATTATTATTTGAATTAATTTTGTAAGGCCTATTAAAACTTTATAAAGTCTTGGAATTAAAGTTATGTTTTGAATACCCCTTTGTGTGCAGCCTTTATGCAACTCTTAAAAGTTGAAAAGAAATAGATGAATAATATTTAATCATTCTAGCGAGAAGAAATACAAAGAAAATAAAAAAAAAGGGCAAAATGCACTTTGATATCCTCTATTTTCACATCTTTTCATTTAGGGAGATGTAACAAATTTTTTTTACATTTGATACCCTTTATTACCAAATCTGTTAAATTTTAATAGATTCTATCAAAATCATGTAAGCAGCACGTAACCTTTGAAATTTTTTATTTTATTTTTGTAGTTTTCTTGAATTAATTTGATAGAAAATTAATTCAAAATTCAAAATCTTAAACGAACCGTTTCAACTTTCTCTCCTCTACTTTTCTTCTACTTCGTTTTCTTCTTTCCTTAAATGGGGTTCTCCAATTGGGCTTCAACGCTTCATGTAAGATTCTCAATAAGACATTACAAGTCGACGTAAGAACTTAGTAAGCTACCAAACTGCGATGGATCACTATCACTTGTTAATACAACCTTGAAATGTGGTGCTAAAAGTGAAATAACACTTCTAAAGTCAATAAAAGTGGTGGCAAAAGTCCAACATTAAAAAATTTGCAATTTACCTAATTATGAAAGCTACATTCTTGCAGTTGCTCTCTTCAAAATTTCATGATTGAAAACTTAGAAAATAAACTTTTTCTAATTTTCCACGGCATAAAAAGACTAAACTCAAATATATTTTTCACTTGCTAATTTTCTTATCAACCAAACAAAACAAACATTAAAAGATAGGAAAAAAAAGAGAGCAACTATACGCATAAAAAATACCTTGAAAGCGAGTAATTCAATGCATGGCATCTTGCATAAAATGCAGTTGTTTTGTTGATTGTTGTGGTGTAGATTAGCATAATCTAAAGTCAAAATTGGTAAAGTTTGGACATAAACCACACAAGAATTGAGTGGATGCAGATGAGAACAGAGAACGACGTGTTGGCAAGCCTCCATCTTCAAGTAAAAATGGCAATATTTATGAGGGGGGCTGTGGCAGCGGCAGCGCAGTGATAGCGGCACAACAGCTTGGTTTTTGGCATTGGATGGATTTAGGCTTGGTCTAGGATTTAGGTTGAGGATATGAGCTTGGGGATTGGGAGAGGCTTTCAAATTTTCCTAGGGTAGGAGGAGATGGTGGTGTTGGCAATGGTGGTGGTGGTAGCGGCATGACAATTAGAAGCTCGTGGTAGTTTTAGGATTTTTAATTAATTTTCTTACAAATTAATTCAAAAAAATTTTGAAAAAATAAAAATAAATAAAAAATCAATTTTAAGGATAACATGAGTAGCATGTGATTAATATTTGACAGAATCCATTAAAATTTAATAAAATTGGTAATAGACAGTATCAAATATGAAAATTTCTTTTATAGCCCCTAAATGTAAAGAATATGAAAGTAGAGGATACCAAAGTGTATTTTACCCAAAATAAAACTATATTAAAAATTAAAACCTATAAACCATAAAGTAAATCCACAAAACAATCTATAGCATGTGATCCCACAATCTCCATAAAACAAATTTGCTCCCCATTAGTGCAGGCATTCTCAAAGCATTTGTCTCTTTAGCGACAACATATTGATTTAAGTTTTGAACTTTTGCACCTTCAAAACCTCTCCTTCAAACATGAATTATGCCCAAACACTACAACACTAGAAAGTGGAGTATAAAAGCAAAATGAAAACTAATTTTTTTTGGTGTTGTTGTTATGTATTTTCCAAGTGATGGGAATGGAGTATATAATGGCTTCAACAAAAGTGTATTCAAAAAATGACTTTAATTCCAAGATGTTATAAAATTTAAATGGACTATTATAAAATTAATTAAAACAATAATGCACATGTAATCCCAATTTCACAACCCATGAAACAATCAATTGAATGACCTAATTTACAAGCCATTTAACAAGGCTGTCAAAACTTTCAAAGCCATTATTACAAATCAATTTTGTTCAAAACCATTTTATATGATATTGAAGCCATATTTTCCAATAGTCCCCCATATGAATGAAATTGACAGATAGACATGAAGCTTGGGACACAAAGTTTGACTTCGGTGATAGAGTTCACTGGTTGGAATATATATAGGATTGGTAAGTGTTATATTTTGAACTTTCCATTGTGAGAATATATCTACTTTACATGTAAATGATGCTATATCTGACATAGGACTTTTCATACCACATTTCAGTTCTCATTGTTATGGTCATTTTGGCCATGAACGTCTCCCTAGTTTTACGTGAGTTTCTAAAGAATTGTGTCTAATATAATTCTCCTATGAAACAACTCATCTTCTCTCTCACACAGGTGATTTCTTATCAAAAGTAACCTGCATTACTCTGTTCAAATATTTCTATGCATAAGAATTATTAAAAGCATACCTTAATCTTACATTCAATAGGTATTACTGTTTTATCATAAGAATGAACGAGAGCTTAAACCCTCATAATGTCTTTACAATTAGGTTGTCTCTTTGAACGTAAATCTTGTGATCTCCAACCAACTAGGTTGGGTTTCCATCGTATAGACTTCCTATTTCATGGGCTTTACTTCCATTTCCCTCAATTATTTCTCAACTAATTTTCTATTTAACCTTTTAGTTAGAGGATCTAGCTAAGGTTAGCTATCTAATGGTTGTGTGTCTATGACGTAAGTGGCTAGACTTAACCACTATTGCATATAGTCTATTATAATGAATGCTTATCGCAAGCACATGCTTTGGCCACCTTGGAATGTCCTCTATGAAATGTCGTAACCATTCCATCTTTTCACTACATTTATCGAAAGCTATGAATTCACATTTCATAGTGGATCGGCTATAACCATTTGATTTGAAGACTTCCATAATATGGCAGCACCTACCAGTGTGAATACATATTCGCTTATAAATTACAGGTTTTTTTAATATTAGATATCCAATTTGTATACTTGTTTCATATTTTAGAACTGAACATCTTATACAATGTAGTTTATAATTACGAGTATACTGCGAGCACCTCAATACTTTTGTAATTCATTTCAATGATTATCAATTGGATTACTTTTGTATCTACTCAGCTCACTAACTGTGCAGGCCATATCTAGTCTTTTACAAATCATTAAGTAAATTAGACTACTTATCATAAATCATTAAGTAAATCAGACTACTCATCACTCTAGAATACTCCACTTAAGATACACTCTTACCTGGTGTTTTAGCCAATATCAAAATAATCTTTATTCAATTTCTTCTGTATTTTGTCCACGTAACATAACTAATTAAAAACAAGTCCATCTGGGGTTCTTAAGATTTTAACCCCTAAATTCACATTGGCAAGACTCAGTTGTCAAACCTTAAGTTCAACATTGCTTAGGTAGATTTGACCACTTTGTTACTACCAATAATGGGTATGTCATTAACATATAGACACAACCATTTTAGTTTTTTAAAGATATACACATGCATCATACTCATTGATTTTAAACCCATTGGCCACCATAACACTATCAAATTTTTGAAGCCTTTGTTTTGGTGCTTATTTCAAGCCATACAAGAACTTTGCTCATCTACATATTATCTTTCCTTATCTTGGAGTAGAAAAACCCTTAGGTAGCTCAATACAAATCTACGTGTCTAGATCTTCATATGGAAAGGCAATCTTCTCATACATTTAATATATCTCAAGATTGTGTAAAACAACAGTTACAAGCACTATCTTTATGGAATTTATTCTCATCATAGGAGAATATGTATAAAAGTAATCATGATCTTCTCTTTGTCTATAACCTTCAATTACAAATCTAGCATTATATTTTTTAATTGTTCTATTTGCTTTCATTTTCACTTTGAAAAATCCATTTATATCCTAGTGGAACATCCATTAGTTCCCTAGTATACTTTTGTAAGATGGAATCACTTTCACCTTTTAAATGCCACTTTACCACAAAAAAATTTCATGATAGTTCATAGCTTCTTTAGTGCTTTAAAATTCACCTCCCAACAAATAGATCAAAAAATCTTATCCAAATGATTTTTCTATCATCATTCTCTTGTTGTATCTAGGTTCATTTTCAACCTCTTGTCTAGTTCTTGGTCCTAACTATCTTCATTTATAGTCTCATATGTTCATTTAAATGAACTCGATCACCTTTTCAGACTAATATGGAAAACCATGTTAAAAAATGATGCAATCCATGATTGCATTATCACATTTTATGTATATCAGAGATTTCAAACTTATACATAAGAAATCAATAAGCACCACTGTTATGTGCATAGGACAATGTTAATGCAATAAAAAAAATCTGGACTTATTTTCACCTTCTTTAATGTAAGTACACCCATTTTGACACGTTAACACACTCTTGTAGGTATTTATAGGAAAACTCTCTTCCTATCTATATCTCATATGATGTCTTTGGTTCTTTCTTATGGGACACCTTATTTAAAAGGTAATTTACCAACAAAATGGTTTCCCTCACATGTAACCCAAAACTTATCACACTACATTCATCATTTCCTTAAAGGTAAAATCTTTTTGTTTAGTGAGAACATTTATATAAGATGATTAATAATATTCATCAATCGATGTGACATACTTGCCACCTCAATAATTATTATCATTTTACTTTCCTAATTAAGTTGATTCTCAACTTTTGTTTTATAGAAAACATATTTTTCTATTTTTTCATCTTTGCTCTTAAGCAAATTAAGGTATTAGTCACCATTTTTCCAAGCATTTAATGCCTTGAGAACTTGAGAATCATTCTAATCTTCACCTATTATTGGTTCATCCTCAGTCAAGAACATCATAAGGTTCATGGTAATCGGATAGTACATAATCTTCTATTTGCATCTTTTGAAATTCAACGTGTTGAATCACTTTGGTCTCTCTGAATAGTTCCTCGAAACCATCATATGTGCCATTGTTGAGAAATTTCTAAGAAAAAATATTAATTTATTGTCAAAAAATACACATATAGTAATTATATTTTTCATGTTCTCCCTCTTATGATGTCACTACTAATGTTATCACTTTGATGTCATTTTTCTTTAAATTTCTCTTGGTATAGAATTATTAAATATTATTCATCTGTTTATTTTAAATTTATATTATTATTTTTCTAACATTTATTGTAGAATAAACGTGATGTGTTTCATTTATATGATCCACCGCTATGTGAACATTTAATGGAAATAATCCTTAGCTAGTTGAGAAGCACGAACAAATTGGAGGAAGAAAACATGAAGATTGGAAGTATCGAAAAGAAGTTGTTGTTAGCTTTTATTTTATGTTGTATGTTGATAATGCTATTGGTTAGTAAATGCAACAAAGACTATGTTTTGTAGGTGGTGGATGGAAAACTGCTAGGTTCAAGTTGTTGTTAGGATGTTTATTGTAATTTTTAGTAGTTTGTTATGAAATTGTATGTGTTATATTCTAGTTTATTTTAATGGTAACAACACTATATGTTAAATTTTGAAAATATTGAAAATTATGAAGGATTGATTTTATGCCAAATGCACCATTAAATAGGTTGTAATTGTATGCCAATTATGTAAGCTTGTATGCCCTTTCTAATATTGGATGGCCATTGTCAAATTATCTATGCTAAGAAGCCTAATTGAAAGAAAGGTTCTTTTTTTGGACTACTTAACCATCTAAATATTAATTTTTTGGCAGCTATACACTCTAAACTGATATTTAGTTTTACAGTGATAGCTCGTAAACATTATAAAAATTGGCTAGATTTGCACCTATGCCCCCTACTTGGAGTATTTCGTATGTGCATAACATAAACACAATTTTGGCCATATTTAAACCTATATCACTTATTGATACGAACCTAGGACGACCTGCTCCTAAACCCGTATTATATTAGCCCGGATCTCAATTAAGTTCAAGTTCTAATGGAATGGACCTCAACCCCTAACCAACCTGTGGTTAGAAACCTTGGTATAATGTAGACGCCACAATAGGGGATGGAAAACCTATTGATAAGTCAAGCTAAAACAACCAATTCTCTAATGGTGTTTTAGGTGTTCTCAAAGAACAAAGAGATAATTAATCTCACAAGTGTTTTCTCAATCAAATCAAAGTTGTATTCATATTGAAAAATAAGCCTTTAAATAGGCTACAAAGCCACGAAATAAAACCCTAGAAGATATAGAAAACCAGCCACCACACATAAAGAAACCTAGTTGGCTGAAACTATACTTCCTTTCCTAATCTAAGTTTGATTAATTAATTCCTTTATATTAAATTAGGAATTAATTAATTTACAATGGAAAGAATAAAATAAAAACCTTCCTAAAGTTATTTTTCCAGAAAATAAATAAATAAAAGCCAAAAAGTAATGGTAGTTTCCTAAAACAAAAAGTAAAAACAAATTAGGAAACTAAAAATGCTAGCCTTTTTGATCAAGTTGACTTTGATCAATCTTTGACCTCTTTGAGCTTCAAATCAGCTTCTAGATGATTTTTAGGATGCCAAATAAGCTGAATATGAAGTCCCACACGTTGCCCATGCTTGGAAAAATAAGAAAAGGCTAATACAGTAAAATACAGTAAAGCCATAAAGCAATACAGCAAATTCGGCCAAATTGTTGATGCTGTCCGTACAAGCCCTTTTTGATTGCATTTGAGGCTGATTTAACTTGATTCCATGACCTCTTAGGCATATGTATTGAACCCATAAAGCATTGGAACCATTTCATGCTTCCAGGACTCCAAAAATGTACCAAAACCGTCACCCGGGTCCGTATCGGCTTCCACCACTTGGATGCTTAGAATAGGCTTTGTATCATCAAGTATGGACAAGCTCTATTGAGATTGATTACCCCCTGTACAAATACTCCCAGGTTGTCCTTAAATCTCTTAATTTGAGCTCTTGTGATTGGCCTAGTCTTCATCCGTGTCGAGTCAGCACCCCAGCGGGTTATCGGTTGAGCGGGCTCGGGCGGAATCACATCACTTATTGTATTCAATTATATATATGTAGATATAAAAATTGAACATGTTAAATTCACTTTCATTTTATTAAATTTGATAGTTTCAAAAACAATTCTGTACATATATAGTGGGGTATCGATAAGAAAGTAGACATTTTCATACAGATTGTTTATTTTGTGAAGTTCCATAACTATCAGAGAACTTCCCAAAACAATCAAACTTAAAAAAGTTAACTAAGCTAACCTAAGTTATCCCCCAACCCAATTAGGTACATATTTTTACATCACAACCACAACTCATAAAAGTTCATAAGTGACCTAAAGCAGACAACAACGTATAAAAGTATATTGCATAGTTCACTCAAACAAAGTGACTTAAAATTTGACAAAAAATAACCTGTAATCATCACATGAACTTCGTTGAACTAGTTGCTCCCTTTATTAAGTGCTGTTAGAGGTTCTGCAACAAGCACAATCAGTGGTTCTAATTCAATGATAGCTCTTTCAATTCTTTAGCCTTTGTTGCCTCTACCATTGACTCTATTGCCTTTGCCTTTTCGATTGCTCCTCCAGTACTTCTTGATCCAACTAGTTCTTAAGAAGACACTTTTTGTGTTATAGTGGGATTAATACTAGTTTCATTTAGATGAAAATGTCTTCGGATGGTGTAGGTATGCCACCATCTTTTCTCACTTGCAATAAATATAAAATGAATAAACTAAACAAGCTAATAGTGGGATTAATTATATATTGGAAATGAGAATGTTTATTTACGTTGATTTTTCTCCTTCCATGATTGATCCAGTTGCAGTTCTTTTGCAAGTCTTATAATTATGGCACTTTTCTCCATATTTAGAACATGTAACTGTGACATTGTTTTTCTTGCATCTTGGTAGGGTGTGGGGTGGAAGTTCATCTAGTTCTCTTCTTCTAAGTTTTATGGGTCTGTCTAGTTGCCTATGATATCTTGATGGCTTAACTGATGGTATCCAAGATTTTGGCCACAACTATGACCCATTAATAGGATGCAAAATTGAGTCTTATGCTTTCATGTAAGCTTCTTTTTTATAGCAATTATCAATGTAATCCTTTGCATCCAAGCCCTTTGTGTTCAACGTAGTCGAACATGCATAGCTATACAGAATGCCAGGTACTTCCCATTTCTTGCATGAGAAAAACTTTACATCCAGATCAAGAATATATTGCATCACATTTGCCACTCTAACCTCAATTCTTTTATCGTTTGCTTATGTTGTGATGCAATATCTTGAATACAACATGTCGCTCTGTAAAATTATGAAAACTTTTGAAGAATTATCTCCATGCCATTTCTTTACTCCCTTACTCTCAGCATTCTTCCTTTGTATACAAGAAAACGATAAATTAGATAATTTTTTCATACTATATTATAAAGCATATGAGTTAAGTAATTCCAGAAATAATAATAAAATAATATATAATCAGGCATATAATTTCCAAAACCATTTTGAAAAATAAAAGTTCACCCATAAATTACAGTTCAAACCAAATCCTTGATCAGATTGCCTTTAGTATCTGTCCCGATTCCTAAAAATAATAATAAAATATTTCTCAGGCATCAAAATTTAAAACAAAATTATTAGTGCATACCAATATTCTAAAATAACTTTTAAAATTCTAAAATTACAAAAAATTGGACACTAAAAGGTCTAATTCTACTGCAAACCCTAAATATTTGATACCAAAATTGGGGTTTTCACCCAAAGACTAATTTTTTTGAAATTGAAACTTTAATTACGTCCCATTAACACCTAATTACATAAATCCAACATTAATATGGTCCAAAATTATCCAAACACAATCCAATTTTATCTTATATTTAACTAATTGACCTAAAAATGGAAAAAATATCAAATAACATCCACACGTCACAAATTTATATTAACATAAAGTTCAAGAGATGAAGAATACATTAGCGTACTCATTTTAGTCTAAAACAATTCATCGGTAGTTGAAAAACTTGTCAAAAGTCTCAACCAAATTTCTCATTAATGTATCTTTCAAACAGTGAGAAATCTTGACAAAATAGATGCTGGACATCGATTTAAATGGTCAATAATAAGGGGAAGGAGTGATTTCTTGGCCTTGGTTGGTTAGAAAATGGCCAAATTATCAAAAAACAGGAGGTTGCTGTCGTCGACTTTGAATGCCCGATCTCGACACATCGCCAATTGGTAGGCCATAAAAGTTGGTGACTGAGGTCACCAGCTGATGGCTTCAGTGGTGGCCAACAAATGTTGATGATATGTGGTTGGAAAATGCTCAATGAGATGACTTGATTTGAGGAGGAAAAGGGGTCCGGTTCATGAATTCTCAGGTTTGCTGAGGGTTTTCTGAGACTTTTTGGATATTTTTCAATTTTTTTAATCATTGGCATACTTCCCTATGCATATATAGTGCTTTGGATTACTAGTTGAAAAGAACTTAGCATTGGTTTGGATATAGATAAAATATCTAAGCTCAAAACTTTCTAGAACTATAAATTTTTAAACATAACTTAGAATTCGGCGTGTCTCCAATCTCTGAACTCGTATTATTGAGTTCTATTGTAATGACACATTATGAGAAAACGCCCTAAATTTGAATTTTTAAGCAGTTTGACCAAGGTTGATCAAGTTTGACCATATTAGATTTTTAAGTGGGATCAAGTTTGACTTTTCTTTTAAAATGGAATTTGGCATTGACCTTTAAAAAGTTCAAATCGAAATTCCATTTTCAAATAAAAGTCTAATTGTAGACTAGTGGAACACCTGATTTCAAGTTACGGTTAAAAAGTTATGGTTTTCAAAATTTTTTAAATATCAGTATTATATCAATATCTAAATCAGTTCTAGATTTTTTTTGGTTAGTGATACAATGGCCTATAAATACATAGGGAACCATATCTTCATTAAACAATTCAAAAAATACCATTTTTTTCCCAAAAGAACCCCAAACCGTGAAGACCCACAACAAGAACTGTAAAACCCACAATTGCCAACCCGAATTGTCACGATTAAGCTCCATTAGACCTGGTAACATATTGTGTTGAATTGTATTTGTATCATGTCGTGTCATATTTCTATGAAATTTAGTTAACTTAAACACACCTGATTAAGCTTTTGTGTGTAAATAGATAAAACCAAACACATTTGTTAAATTATTGTATAAACTATTACCCGATCTGTTAACCCATTAAGAATATATATAAATTTAAAAATTCAAATTTGACTTTGCTTTCAAATAATAAAATAATATTTTTTTTTTAAAAAAAGAGACTTGTTTATTTTTAGATTTTTAAAAAATTAAACTAAAAGAGAACAAATCAATACATATTTAATAATAAATTAAGAAATTTTAACATTATAAAACTTATATAATTAGAAAAAATCTCTCTTTAATGGATCTGATGGGTTTATTAAGTATTATTATGTTTCATCCATTAAAGCTCATTAATTTATTGGGTCTTATTATATGATATTGATATAGATTTGACACAATACCGTCAACCTAAATTTATACATTATCATAGGAATTCGTGTCTTATGATCGTGTCATGTGAGATTTTGCCAAACCTACTCTATTCTAGCCACCAACTACTACATGCACTGGATGGCTATAAAGCCCATGGCTTTCCGACCAAAACCCCTAATTCTTTGGCCATTGTGCAACTCAATGAGCCGAGATCAGCCGTTTGAAGCTCGTGGCAGTGACCAATCGGGTTTTCAGCTGGTTGGCCATTTTCCTACTGTTTCTTGTATTGGATGATTACCTCGTTAAAGGGGAAACCAAAAAGAAAAACCTACCTTGTATTTGAACTATGGGTTTCTTTATTCGGTTGCTTATCTTTAATTGTTTATGAATTTGATATTAAAGAATTAATATAGTCGGTTATTCTAAAATAGTGGATTCATTTATGACATGTCAATCAAACACCCTTTGAATACATTTAAGTATCGGCATGAAACGTAGTAGCCTTTTTTAAGTATCTGTCCACATAGTTTATTTAATTTCATGAACTTTATGTACACAGTCAAGACATGTGAGCAAATCCATCTTAAAAAGCCGTAAATCTATTTCTATTGCAGGAGATGTTTTCGTCTACACTTCTTGGAACTGGTAAAATTGGCCGTTGATGAAGATTATCGATCTTACTGAATACTTCAAGTTTGAAGAAGGTCAGTCTGTCCTCTGCTGTCAGTGTTAATTTATCCATTTTGTAAATTGTTTTTAGATTCTATGAATGTCACTCTTAATCTATAATAGAATTGAAAGTTTTACCAGCTTAGAGTAGTACATAGTCTTAGTTATGTTGATAGAAGCATGCAGTATTTTGAAATTAATTGAATGGTCTTTATTGCATTCAATTGGTGATTTGATGTTGATATTATAATGATGGAACAGCGTTAAGTAGATTAGCTCATTGCTTAGATCTTTAAAGAAGCCGAGTCTTGGTCGTGTAGTTATTATATGCTATTCAAGTAGTCCATAGTTGTGTTGGACCCCCAGTGGATTAAAGCCTCCAAAGACCAAATATTTGTGGGAATGGTTTATTTCATACACCTTTTTCTTGGTCATTGGTTTATTTCATATTTTATTGGTATTATTAAGATCCATTTTATTGATTACTTCTTATTGGAATATTTCAAAATGAGTGAACCTTGAAGTCCTTCTTCCTTAATGCCTAAGGTTGAGAAGCTGTCAGATTTTTCTCCATTATTTTCACGGGGTTTCTTGAGGCGATGCCTCAAATAAATCAGCCAATTTTGAAATTGCATGGCATTTATAAGTACTATTGTTACATATTTTTTTTTTTGTACTCTTCAGGTTATAGTTGCTGCCTTTGTCATTAATATTTACATTGTTGGTTTAAATCACTTGTATGACATTGATATAGACAAGGTAGCTTTATTTGCTCTTAGCATTGTGATAACTTGGAAGATAAAAGCATGGAAAGTTTGTTATCTGCCTAACAATAAAAGCCATTGAGTTTTGTGTTAACTTGAGATGCATAGTTTAGATTGCAACTGGTCTTTATCTGCATGTTGCATTACAGTTTAACAAGCCATATTTTCCATTGATATCAGGGGAATATTCAGTTTGAACTGGCATCAGATAGCATCTTACTTCTCTACGACGGTATTAGACGCAGCTTTCAATGCAAGTGTCTTGAATTATTTTTCACTTTTTTCTTATGGTATTTAACTCTTTAACTTCACTTATTTTGCATGCAAGAAAATAATCTTGTCTATTTGTTTTGCCTCTTAATATTATCAAAAGGGGTTTCATATATGTAAATTAAGACCTTTGAAACTGAAGCGCTCTGGTTTATTTACAGGATATAGAGCCAGCTCTTTCAAAGGTTTGGCTCTATGTCAACTTGGAGGCGATTTTAGTGGAAAATAAGTCCTTGAGCAAGATGGTGATGATGAAATTGCATTAGATGATATAGAAGAAGATGGTTGGAAGACTAGGCAAGCACCATGTAGTTTCTCTCTCTCTCTCTCTCTCTCCCCCCCCCCCCCCCGCTTTTGTTTAAGTTTATTGTATATAGTGCACCATTACATGTTGGAATTTTAATATAAATGATAATTGGTGGTAATAAAATATCATTGATTTTATATAAATTGCATTTTTATCATTTTAGATTTATAAATGATATTTTAGTGCTAAAATGATCAGTTAGTGGGATCTAATAAAAACAATATTTTATCAAATAATAATTAATTGGTATATTATTAATAGATACAAAAATAGTGTCACTAAATTAAAAAGATAGTTTCTGTGACAATTTAAATAACTTAACCATGGTTAATGATTGACATGTCAATGATAAAAAATAAAAATAAAAAATAGAACTTTGTCAGAAAATCATATGTACTTTGTAATTGAAACTTTTTTATGTCAACTAGCAAGATGCCATAGAAAGAAACAATGACGATTATGAATTGCAATTGGAAATATTTGTGTCAACCAATGATGTCACAAAAATGAAATGACGATTGTAGATTGTAACTATAAATATTTACATCAACCAGTAAGTTGTCAAAAATAAGTACAGTGACGATTGTATTGTGTATTATGGGAAGAAAATGTCAACGATTTTAGGGAAATGTCGCCGATATTATCGGGTATCGTCAGCCATCGACTTCGATGTTTGGGGGGGGGGGGGGGGAGAATTTCCATCGGGCGTGTCATGGAAACATCGCCGGTGTCATGACATTTCGCCATTGTCGAAATAAGTCGGTGGAAATGTTGGGAAACTCATGGAAATTGGATGGATTTCGGTGGAAATCTGATGAAAATCGATGGGTACCCTCTGCAATTCGATCTTTCCCAAGAATCCCAACCAGTGCACTCTGCAATTTGATGGGAAATATGATGAAATTCTTATTTTATTTCATACCTTTCTGGTGTTTGGCTTAAATTCGATGGGTACCCTCTGGCCTCTGCAATTTGATCTTTCACAAGAATCCCTGCTTCTATTTTTGTAATTGATTCTGTTAGCTATTTTTAACTTATTTTGTTTTGTTAATTAATTTGGATTTGGAGAAAGATGAAAATTTGATTTGATGAAGCAGTGTAGAGGAGGCTATTTTTGTTTTCTTTGTGGTCTTGATCTTGTTTTGCTATTCGTTCTAGGAATTATTTCAAACCGTTGGATTTTCCAAAAACAATCCCAGCTCTTCCTCTAATGCTCTTGAAGTCCCTCTACCTCCCAGAGAAGAAACCTTGCTCCTCGGCGAGGGAAACCCCAATAGCAGATCTCTCTCTTCCCAGGCCAATACCTTCGCCAACGTCTTCATCGCCATCATCGGGGCCAGAGTCCTCGGCCTTCCCTACACTTTCAAGCGCATCGGTTGGGTTCTCGACCTCCTCATGCTCTTTGCCGTCACATCTCTCACCTACCACTGCATGATGCTCTTGATCCACACTCGCCAGAAGGTCGATTCTGTCCACTTATTGTAGAACAGCAACATCGCATCGTTATTGCTTATTGGGAGTGGTTGTTTATTGCTTAGAAGGGATTGATATGGTTCTCCCTCTGGAATCTGAAATGAGAGACAAACGAAAATTTGGGAAAGTTGTTGCTTTTACTATGGCTTCCATATGCTTGATATATGGAAGTTTTGGAGCTCTCAATTACTTTGCTTTTGGTGAACAGACAGAAAAAATGATCACATCAAACATGGGAGCCGGATTGGTGACCACTTTGGTGAAATTTGGTCTCTGCGTGAATCTCTTCTTTCCTTTCCTATAATGATGAACCCAGTTTATGAAATAGTGGAAAGAAGATTTTGGGGTGGAAGATGTTGCCTTTGGCTTAGATGGTTATCTGTTTTGTTGGTGAGTTTGGTGGCTATTTTGGTTCTTAATTTTGCTGATTTCTTGTGCTTGGTGGGT